>NC_082654.1:79442813-79742813 GCF_028023285.1 Balaenoptera ricei
TCCTACATCTACCACAGACACTACTACTCCTACCAACAAAATGAGAACTCCTTCTTCTACCAAAGAAACTACTACCCTACCACCACCATGAGCACTCCTACTTCTACCACAGAACATCCAACTCCAAGCACCACCACAGGCGATACTACTTCTAGCACAAAACCTGCTACTCCTACCACCACCACGAGTGCAACTACTTGTACCACAAAATATGCTACTCCTTCCAACACGACGAGAGCACCTACTTCTACCACAGGCCCTGCTACTCCTACCTCCATCACGAGCGATCATACTTCTACCCCAGAATCTACTGCTCCTACCACCAAGAGTGCTCCTACTTCCACCACAGAAACTGCTAGTTCTCCCACCCCCACGAGCACAACTACTTCTATCAGAGCACTACTACTCCTACCACCAGAACGAGAGCCACTACTTCTACCCTAGAAACTACTACTACCACAAACACCACGAGTGCTTCTTCTTCTACCACAAAACCTGTTATGCCTACCACCACCACGAGCGATCCTACTTCTACCACAGACACTACTACACCTACCACCACCACGAGCAATCCTACTTCTACCACAGAATCAACTACTCCTAACACCACCACAAGCGCTCCTGCTTCTACCACAGAAAGTACTACTCCTACCACCAGCACGAGCGCAACAACTTCTACTACAGACACTAATACACCTACAACCAAGATGAGTGCTCCTACTTCTACCACAGTCACCACTACTCCCACCAACACCACGAGCGCTCCTACTTCTACCACAGACAGTCCTACTCCTACCACCACCATGAGCGCTCCAACCTCTAAGGAAGTATCTAGTACTCTGAACACCACCACGAGCTCTCCTACTTCTACTAGAGAAACTACTACTACCAAGACCACGAACGCTCCTACTTCTTCCACAGACTGTGCAACTCCTACCACCACCAAGTGCGCTCCTACTTCTAACACAGAACATGCTGCTCCTACCACCACCACGAGCAAAACTACTTCTAACAGAGACCCTGCTACTCGTAACACCACCCTGAGAGCACCTACTTCTACCACAGGCACTGCAACTCCTACCACCACAATGAGCGCTCCTAATTCAACCACAGAAACTAAAACTCCCACCAGCACCACGAGTGCCCCTACTTCTACTACAGACACTAGTACTCCTACCACCAACAGGAACGCTCCTACTTCTACCACAGAAACTAATACCAATACCACAGGAAGGAGCACAACAACTTCTACCACAGACAGAACTATTCCTACCACCACCACGAGTTCCCGTACTTCTACCACAGACAATACTACTACCTCCACCACGAGCACAAGTACTTCTAGCACATAAACTACTACTCCTACCACCACCACGAGTGCAACTACTACTACCACTGACACTACTACTCCTACCACCACCACGAGTGCGCATATTTCTACGAAAGACTTTACTACTCCTACCTGCCCCACGATCACCAGTCCTTCAACCACAGAAACTACTACACCTACCACCAACAGAAGAACACCTCCTTGTACCACACACCCTGTTACTCCTACCACCACCAAGAGCACTCCTACTTCTACCACAGAAACTACTACTCCAACCACCACAACGAACACTCCTACTTCTACTGCAGAAAATACTGCTCCTATCACCACCACGAGCGAACTACATCTACCACAGACACTACTACTCCTAACACCATCACGAGCGCTCCTACTTCTACCACAGACACTATTACTCCAAGAAGCACCATGAGTGATCTCCTCCCTCTACCACAGACACTACTCCTCCTAACAACACAACAAGCGCTCCTACTTCTATCAAAGAAACTATTACCCTACCACCACCACGAGCGCTCGTACCTCTAACAAAGTATCTAGTACTCTGAACACCACCACGAGCTCTCCTACTTCTACTAGAGGAACTACTACTACCAAGACCACGAGCGCTCCTATTTCTTCCACAGACTGTGCAACTCCTACCACCACCAAGTGCGCTCCTACTTCTCACACAGAACATGCTGCTCCTACCACCACCACGAGCAAAACTACTTCTAACAGAGACCTGCTACTCGTAACACCACCCTGAGAGCACCTACTTCTACCACAGGCACGGCAACTCCTACCACCACAATGAGCGCTCCTAATTCAACCACAGAAACAAAAACTCCCACCACCACCACGAGCGCCCCTACTTCTACTACAGACACTAGTACTCCTAACACAACCAGGAACGCTCCTACTTCTACCACAGGAACTACTACTAATACCACGGGAACGAGTACAACAACTTCTACCACAGACAGTACTATTGCTACCACCACCACGAGCTCTCCTACTTCTGCCACAGACACTACTACTCTTACCACCATCACGAGTGCAACTACTACTACCACTGAAACTACTATTCCTACCACCACCATGACTGCACATATGTCTACGAAAGTCATTACTACTCCTACCAACCACACGATCACCAGTCCTTCTACCACAGAAACTACTACTCCTACCTCCACCACAAGAGCACCTACTAGTTCCACAGACCCTGTGACTCCTACCACCACCAAGAGCACTCCTACTTCTACCACAGAAACCACTACTCCAACCACCACAAAGAACACTGCTACTTCTGCTGCAGAAACTACTGCTCCTACCACCACCACGAACGAACTACATCTACCACCGACACTACTATGCCTAACACCATCACGAGCGCTCCTACTTCTACCACAGACACTATTACTCCAAGAAACACCATGAGCTCTCCTCCCTCTACCATAGACACTACTCCTCCTACCAACACAACGAGCGCTCCTACTTCTATCAAAGAAACTACTACCCTACCACCAACATGAACGCTCCTACTTCTACCACAGAACATGCAACTCAGACCACCACCACAAGTGTTACTACTTCTACCACAATACCTGCTTCTCCTACCACCACCGCGAGTGGATCTTCTTGTACCCCAAAACCTTCTACTCCTACCAACACAACGAGAGCACCTACTTCTACCACAGGCCCTGCTACCTCTACCTCCATCACGAGAGATCCTATTTCTACAACAGAAACTACTACTCCTACCAACAGGAAGAGAGCTCCTACTTCTTCTACAGAAACTATTATTTCTACTACCACCACGAGCGCAACTACTTCTACCACAGACCGTACTACTCCTACCACCACCCCGAGTGTAAGTACTTCTACCACAAACACTACTGCTCTTACCACCACCACGAGTGCAAATACTTCTACCACAGACACTAGTGTTCCTACCACCAACACTGGTGCCAGTACTTCTACCACAGAAACTACTACTCCTACACCCACCACGAGCGCAACTACTTCTACCACAGACATTTCTACTGCTATCACAACCATGAGCCTCCTACTTCTATCAGAGACCGTGCAATTACTACCAGGAGGACTAGCGCTCTTCCTTCTAACACAGACACTACTATGCCTACCTCCATCACTAGCCCTCCTACTTCTACCACCATACCTGCTACTTCTACCACCACCATGAGCACAACTACTTCTACCACAGACACTACGACTCCTGTCACCACCACAAATGCTCATACAAATACGAAAGAGAATACTACTCCTACCACCCCCACGAGAACCACTGCTTCTAAAACAGACACTACTACTCTTACCACTATCACGAGAGAACCTATGTGTACCACAGACCCTGCTATTCCTATCACCACCACGAGCACTGCGACTTCTACCACAGAAACTACTACTCGTAACACCACCATGGGCGCTCATACTTCTACCAAAGACACTACTACACCTTCAACCACCACGAGCGCTCATACTTCTACCAGAGACATTATTACTCCTAGAACCACTACGACCACCACTACTGCTATCACAAACGCTACTAATCCTACCACAACCACGGGAGCACCTACTTCTACCACAGACCCTGATACTCCTACCAACACCCTGAGCGCTCCTACTTCTACCACAGAAACTACTACTACTACCACCAACACGAGCACTCCTATTTCTACCACGGAAACTACTAATTCTCCCTCCACCACGAGCACAGCTTCTACTACCACAGAGAACACTACTCTTACCACCACCACCAGTGCTCCTACTTCTACCACAGACACTACTACTCCAAGCACCTCCACGAGCACTCCTACATCTACCACAGACAGTACTACTCCTACCAACAAAATGAGCACTCCTACTTCTACCAAAGAAACTACTATCCTACCAGCACCATGAGCACTCCTACTTCTACCACAGAACATGCAACTCCAAGCACCACCACAGGCGATACTACTTCTAGCACAAAACCTGCTACTCCTACCACCACCACGAGTGCAACTACTTGTACCACAAAATATGCTACTCCTTCCAACACGATGAGAGCACCTAATTCTACCACAGGCCCTGCTACTCCTACCTCCATCACGAGCGATCATACTTCTACCCCAGAATCTACTGCTCCTACCACCAAGAGTGCTCCTACTTCTACCAAAGAAACTACTAGTTCTCCCACCCCCACGAGCACAACTACTTCTACCAGAGCACTACTACTCCTACCACCAGAACGAGAGCCACTACTTCTACCCTAGAAACTACTACTACCACAAACACCACGAGTGCTTCTTCTTCTACCACAAAACCTGTTATGCCTACCACCACCACGAGCGATCCTACTTCTACCACAGACACTACTACACCTACCACCACCACGAGCAATCCTACTTCTACCACAGAATCAACTACTCCTAACACCACCACGAGCGCTCCTGCTTCTACCACAGAAAGTACTACTCCTACCACCAGCACGAGCGCAACAACTTCTACTACAGACACTAATACACCTACAACCAAGATGAGTGCTCCTACTTCTACCACAGTCACCACTACTCCCACCAACACCACGAGCGCTCCTACTTCTACCACAGACAGTCCTACTCCTACCACCACCACGAGCGCTCCTACCTCTAAGGAAGTATCTAGTACTCTGAACACCACCACGAGCTCTCCTACTTCTACTAGAGAAACTACTACTACCAAGACCACGAACGCTCCTACTTCTTCCACAGACTGTGCAACTCCTACCACCACCAAGTGTGCTCCTACTTCTAACACAGAACATGCTGCTCCTACCACCACCACGAGCAAAACTACTTCTAACAGAGACCCTGCTATTCGTACCACCACGAGAGCACCTACTTCTACCACAGGCACGGCAACTCCTACCACCACAATGAGCGCTCCTAATTCAACCACAGAAACTAAAACACCCACCAGCACCACGAGCGCCCCTACTTCTAGTACAGACTCTAGTACTCCTACCACCAACAGGAACGCTCCTACTTCTACCACAGAAACTACTACTAATACCACGGGAACGAGCACAACATCTTCTACCACAGACAGAACTATTCCTACCACCACCACGAGTTCCCGTACTTCTACCACAGACAATACTACTACCTCCACCAGGAGCACAAGTACTTCTAGCACACAAACTACTACTCCTACCACCACCACGAGTGCAACTACTACTACCACTGACACAACTACTCCTACCACCACCACGAGTTCGCATATTTCTACGAAAGACTTTGCTACTCCTACCTGACTCACGATCACCAGTCCTTCAACCACAGAAATTACTACACCTACCACCAACAGAAGAACACCTCCTTGTACCACAGACCCTGTTACTCCTACCACCACCAAGAGCACTCCTACTTCTACCACAGAAACTACTACTCCAACCACCACAACGAACACTCCTACTTCTACTGCAGAAAATACTGCTCCTATCACCACCACGAGCGAACTACATCTACCACAGACACTACTACTCCTTACACCATCACGAGCTCTCCTACTTCTACTAGAGGAACTACTACTACCAAGACCACGAGCGCTCCTATTTCTTCCACAGACTGTGCAACTCCTACCACCACCAAGGGCGCTCCTACTTCTCACACAGAACATGCTGCTCCTACCACCACCATGAGCAAAACTACTTCTAATAGAGACCCTGCTACTCGTAACACCACCCTGAGAGCACCTACTTCTACCACAGGCACTGCAACTCCTACCACCACAATGAGTGCTCCTAATTCAATCACAGAAACAAAAACTCCCACCAGCACCACGAGTGCCCCTACTTCTACTACAGACACTAGTACTCCTACCACAACCAGGAACGCTCCTACTTCTACCACAGGAAGTACTACTAATACCACGGGAACGAGCACAACAACTTCTACCACAGACAGTGCTATTCCTACCACCACCACGAGCTCTCCTACTTCTACCACAGACACTACTACTCCTACCACCACCACGAGTGCAACTACTACTACCACTGAAACTACTATTCCTACCACCACCATGAGTGCACATATGTCTACGAAAGTCATTACTACTACCAACCACACGATCACCAGTCCTTCTACCACAGAAACTACTACTCCTACCTCCACCACAAGAGCACCTACTTGTTCCACAGACCCTGTGACTCCTACCACCACCAAGAGCACTCCTACTTCTACCACAGAAACCACTACTCCAACAACCACAATGAACACTGCTACTTCTACTGCAGAAACTACTGCTCCTACCACCACCACGAGCGAACTACATCTACCACCAACACTACTATGCCTAACACCATCACGAGCGCTCCTACTTCTACCACAGACACTATTACTCCAAGAAACACCATGAGCTCTCCTCCCTCTACCATAGACACTACTCCTCCTACCAACACAACGAGCGCTCCTACTTCTATCAAAGAAACTACTACCCTACCACCACCATGAACGCTCCTACTTCTACCACAGAACATGCAACGCATACCACCACCACAAGTGTTACTACTTCTACCACAATACCTGCTTCTCCCACCACCACCGCGAGTGGATCTTCTTGTACCCCAAAACCTTCTACTCCTACCAACACAACGAGAGCACCTACTTCTACCACCGGCCCTGCTACCTCTACCTCCATCACGAGCGATTCTATTTCTACAACAGAAACTACTACTCCTACCAACAGGAAGAGAGCTCCTACTTCTTCTACAGAAACTACTATTCCTACTACCACCACGAGCGCAACTACTTCTACCACAGACCGTACTACTCCTACCACCACCCCGAGTGTAAGTACTTCTACCACAGACACTACTGCTCTTACCACCACCACGAGTGCAAATACTTCTACCACAGACACTAGTGTTCCTACCACCAACACTGGTGCCAGTACTTCTACCACAGAAACTACTACTCCTACACCCACCACGAGCGCAACTACTTCTACCACAGACATTTCTACTGCTATCACAACCATGAGCCTCCTACTTCTATCAGAGACCGTGCAATTACTACCAGGAGGACTAGCGCTCTTCCTTCTAACACAGACACTACTACGCCTACCTCCATCACTAGCCCTTCTACTTCTACCACCATACCTGCTACTTCTACCACCACCATGAGCACAACTACTTCTACCACAGACACTACGACTCCTGTCACCACCACAAATGCTCATACAAATACGAAACAGAATACTACTCCTACCACCCCCACGAGAACCACTGCTTCTAACACAGACACTACTACTCTTACCACTATCACGAGAGAACCTATTTGTACCACAGACCCTGCTATTCCTATCACCACCACGAGCACTGCGACTTCTACCACAGAAACTACTACTCGTAACACCACCATGGGCGCTCATACTTCTACCAAAGACACTACTACACCTTCAACCACCACGAGCGCTCATACTTCTACCAAAGACATTATTACTCCTAGAACCACTACGATCACCACTACTGCTATCTCAAACGCTACTAATCCTATCACAACCACGGGAGCACCTACTTCTACCACAGACCCTGATATTCCTACCAACACCCTGAGCTCTCCTACTTCTACCACAGAAACTACTACTACTACCACCAACACGAGCACTCCTACTTCTACCACGGAAACTACTAATTCTCCCTCCACCACGAGCACAGCTTCTACTACCACAGACAATACTACTCTTACAACCACCACCAGTGCTCCTATTTCTACCACAGAAACTACTACTACTACCACCAACACGAGCACTCCTACTTCTACCACGGAAACTACTAATTCTCCCTCCACCACGAGCACAGCTTCTACTACCACAGACAATACTACTCTTACAACCACCACCAGTGCTCCTACTTCTACCACAGACACTACTACTCCAAGCACCTCCATGAGCACTCCTACATCTACCACAGACACTACTACTCCTACCAACAAAATGAGAACTCCTTCTTCTACCAAAGAAACTACTACCCTACCACCACCATGAGCACTCCTACTTCTACCACAGAACATCCAACTCCAAGCACCACCACAGGCGATACTACTTCTAGCACAAAACCTGCTACTCCTACCACCACCACGAGTGCAACTACTTGTACCACAAAATATGCTACTCCTTCCAACACGACGAGAGCACCTACTTCTACCACAGGCCCTGCTACTCCTACCTCCATCACGAGCGATCATACTTCTACCCCAGAATCTACTGCTCCTACCACCAAGAGTGCTCCTACTTCCACCACAGAAACTGCTAGTTCTCCCACCCCCACGAGCACAACTACTTCTATCAGAGCACTACTACTCCTACCACCAGAACGAGAGCCACTACTTCTACCCTAGAAACTACTACTACCACAAACACCACGAGTGCTTCTTCTTCTACCACAAAACCTGTTATGCCTACCACCACCACGAGCGATCCTACTTCTACCACAGACACTACTACACCTACCACCACCACGAGCAATCCTACTTCTACCACAGAATCAACTACTCCTAACACCACCACAAGCGCTCCTGCTTCTACCACAGAAAGTACTACTCCTACCACCAGCACGAGCGCAACAACTTCTACTACAGACACTAATACACCTACAACCAAGATGAGTGCTCCTACTTCTACCACAGTCACCACTACTCCCACCAACACCACGAGCGCTCCTACTTCTACCACAGACAGTCCTACTCCTACCACCACCACGAGCGCTCCAACCTCTAAGGAAGTATCTAGTACTCTGAACACCACCACGAGCTCTCCTACTTCTACTAGAGAAACTACTACTACCAAGACCACGAACGCTCCTACTTCTTCCACAGACTGTGCAACTCCTACCACCACCAAGTGCGCTCCTACTTCTAACACAGAACATGCTGCTCCTACCACCACCACGAGCAAAACTACTTCTAACAGAGACCCTGCTACTCGTAACACCACCCTGAGAGCACCTACTTCTACCACAGGCACTGCAACTCCTACCACCACAATGAGTGCTCCTAATTCAACCACAGAAACTAAAACTCCCACCAGCACCACGAGTGCCCCTACTTCTACTACAGACACTAGTACTCCTACCACCAACAGGAACGCTCCTACTTCTACCACAGGAAGTACTACTAATACCACGGGAACGAGCACAACAACTTCTACCACAGACAGTGCTATTCCTACCACCACCACGAGCTCTCCTACTTCTACCACAGACACTACTACTCCTACCACCACCACGAGTGCAACTACTACTACCACTGAAACTACTATTCCTACCACCACCATGAGTGCACATATGTCTACGAAAGTCATTACTACTACCAACCACACGATCACCAGTCCTTCTACCACAGAAACTACTACTCCTACCTCCACCACAAGAGCACCTACTTGTTCCACAGAACCTGTGACTCCTACCACCACCAAGAGCACTCCTACTTCTACCACAGAAACCACTACTCCAACAACCACAATGAACACTGCTACTTCTACTGCAGAAACTACTGCTCCTACCACCACCACGAGCGAACTACATCTACCACCAACACTACTATGCCTAACACCATCACGAGCGCTCCTACTTCTACCACAGACACTATTACTCCAAGAAACACCATGAGCTCTCCTCCCTCTACCATAGACACTACTCCTCCTACCAACACAACGAGCGCTCCTACTTCTATCAAAGAAACTACTACCCTACCACCACCATGAACGCTCCTACTTCTACCACAGAACATGCAACGCATACCACCACCACAAGTGTTACTACTTCTACCACAATACCTGCTTCTCCCACCACCACCGCGAGTGGATCTTCTTGTACCCCAAAACCTTCTACTCCTACCAACACAACGAGAGCACCTACTTCTACCACCGGCCCTGCTACCTCTACCTCCATCACGAGCGATTCTATTTCTACAACAGAAACTACTACTCCTACCAACAGGAAGAGAGCTCCTACTTCTTCTACAGAAACTACTATTCCTACTACCACCACGAGCGCAACTACTTCTACCACAGACCGTACTACTCCTACCACCACCCCGAGTGTAAGTACTTCTACCACAGACACTACTGCTCTTACCACCACCACGAGTGCAAATACTTCTACCACAGACACTAGTGTTCCTACCACCAACACTGGTGCCAGTACTTCTACCACAGAAACTACTACTCCTACACCCACCACGAGCGCAACTACTTCTACCACAGACATTTCTACTGCTATCACAACCATGAGCCTCCTACTTCTATCAGAGACCGTGCAATTACTACCAGGAGGACTAGCGCTCTTCCTTCTAACACAGACACTACTACGCCTACCTCCATCACTAGCCCTTCTACTTCTACCACCATACCTGCTACTTCTACCACCACCATGAGCACAACTACTTCTACCACAGACACTACGACTCCTGTCACCACCACAAATGCTCATACAAATACGAAAGAGAATACTACTCCTACCACCCCCACGAGAACCACTGCTTCTAACACAGACACTACTACTCTTACCACTATCACGAGAGAACCTATTTGTACCACAGACCCTGCTATTCCTATCACCGCCACGAGCACTGCGACTTCTACCACAGAAACTACTACTCGTAACACCACCATGGGCGCTCATACTTCTACCAAAGACACTACTACACCTTCAACCACCACGAGCGCTCATACTTCTACCAAAGACATTATTACTCCTAGAACCACTACGATCACCACTACTGCTATCTCGAACGCTACTAATCCTATCACAACCACGGGAGCACCTACTTCTACCACAGACCCTGATATTCCTACCAACACCCTGAGCTCTCCTACTTCTACCACAGAAACTACTACTACTACCACCAACACGAGCACTCCTACTTCTACCACGGAAACTACTAATTCTCCCTCCACCACGAGCACAGCTTCTACTACCACAGACAATACTACTCTTACAACCACCACCAGTGCTCCTACTTCTACCACAGAAACTACTACTACTACCACCAACACGAGCACTCCTACTTCTACCACGGAAACTACTAATTCTCCCTCCACCACGAGCACAGCTTCTACTACCACAGACAATACTACTCTTACAACCACCACCAGTGCTCCTACTTCTACCACAGACACTACTACTCCAAGCACCTCCACGAGCACTCCTACATCTACCACAGACACTACTACTCCTACCAACAAAATGAGAACTCCTTCTTCTACCAAAGAAACTACTACCCTACCACCACCATGAGCACTCCTACTTCTACCACAGAACATGCAACTCCAAGCACCACCACAGGCGATACTACTTCTAGCACAAAACCTGCTAGTCCTACCACCACCACGAGTGCAACTACTTGTACCACAAAATATGCTACTCCTTCCAACACGACGAGAGCACCTACTTCTACCACAGGCCCTGCTACTCCTACCTCCATCACGAGCGATCATACTTCTACCCCAGAATCTACTGCTCCTACCACCAAGAGTGCTCCTACTTCCACCACAGAAACTGCTAGTTCTCCCACCCCCACGAGCACAACTACTTCTATCAGAGCACTACTACTCCTACCACCAGAACGAGAGCCACTACTTCTACCCTAGAAACTACTACTACCACAAACACCACGAGTGCTTCTTCTTCTACCACAAAACCTGTTATGCCTACCACCACCACGAGCGATCCTACTTCTACCACAGACACTACTACACCTACCACCACCACGAGCAATCCTACTTCTACCACAGAATCAACTACTCCTAACACCACCACAAGCGCTCCTGCTTCTACCACAGAAAGTACTACTCCTACCACCAGCACGAGCGCAACAACTTCTACTACAGACACTAATACACCTACAACCAAGATGAGTGCTCCTACTTCTACCACAGTCACCACTACTCCCACCAACACCACGAGCGCTCCTACTTCTACCACAGACAGTCCTACTCCTACCACCACCACGAGCGCTCCAACCTCTAAGGAAGTATCTAGTACTCTGAACACCACCACGAGCTCTCCTACTTCTACTAGAGAAACTACTACTACCAAGACCACGAACGCTCCTACTTCTTCCACAGACTGTGCAACTCCTACCACCACCAAGTGCGCTCCTACTTCTAACACAGAACATGCTGCTCCTACCACCACCACGAGCAAAACTACTTCTAACAGAGACCCTGCTACTCGTAACACCACCCTGAGAGCACCTACTTCTACCACAGGCACTGCAACTCCTACCACCACAATGAGCACTCCTAATTCAACCACAGAAACTAAAACTCCCACCAGCACCACGAGTGCCCCTACTTCTACTACAGACACTAGTACTCCTACCACCAACAGGAACGCTCCTACTTCTACCACAGAAACTAATACCAATACCACAGGAAGGAGCACAACAACTTCTACCACAGACAGAACTATTCCTACCACCACCACGAGTTCCCGTACTTCTACCACAGACAATACTACTACCTCCACCACGAGCACAAGTACTTCTAGCACATAAACTACTACTCCTACCACCACCACGAGTGCAACTACTACTACCACTGACACTACTACTCCTACCACCACCACGAGTGCGCATATTTCTACGAAAGACTTTACTACTCCTACCTGCCCCACGATCACCAGTCCTTCAACCACAGAAACTACTACACCTACCACCAACAGAAGAACACCTCCTTGTACCACACACCCTGTTACTCCTACCACCACCAAGAGCACTCCTACTTCTACCACAGAAACTACTACTCCAACCACCACAACGAACACTCCGACTTCTACTGCAGAAAATACTGCTCCTATCACCACCACGAGCGAACTACATCTACCACAGACACTACTACTCCTAACACCATCACGAGCGCTCCTACTTCTACCACAGACACTATTACTCCAAGAAGCACCATGAGTGATCTCCTCCCTCTACCACAGACACTACTCCTCCTAACAACACAACAAGCGCTCCTACTTCTATCAAAGAAACTATTACCCTACCACCACCACGAGCGCTCGTACCTCTAACAAAGTATCTAGTACTCTGAACACCACCACGAGCTCTCCTACTTCTACTAGAGGAACTACTACTACCAAGACCACGAGCGCTCCTATTTCTTCCACAGACTGTGCAACTCCTACCACCACCAAGTGCGCTCCTACTTCTCACACAGAACATGCTGCTCCTACCACCACCACGAGCAAAACTACTTCTAACAGAGACCTGCTACTCGTAACACCACCCTGAGAGCACCTACTTCTACCACAGGCACGGCAACTCCTACCACCACAATGAGCGCTCCTAATTCAACCACAGAAACAAAAACTCCCACCACCACCACGAGCGCCCCTACTTCTACTACAGACACTAGTACTCCTAACACAACCAGGAACGCTCCTACTTCTACCACAGGAACTACTACTAATACCACGGGAACGAGTACAACAACTTCTACCACAGACAGTACTATTGCTACCACCACCACGAGCTCTCCTACTTCTGCCACAGACACTACTACTCTTACCACCATCACGAGTGCAACTACTACTACCACTGAAACTACTATTCCTACCACCACCATGACTGCACATATGTCTACGAAAGTCATTACTACTCCTACCAACCACACGATCACCAGTCCTTCTACCACAGAAACTACTACTCCTACCTCCACCACAAGAGCACCTACTAGTTCCACAGACCCTGTGACTCCTACCACCACCAAGAGCACTCCTACTTCTACCACAGAAACCACTACTCCAACCACCACAACGAACACTGCTACTTCTGCTGCAGAAACTACTGCTCCTACCACCACCACGAACGAACTACATCTACCACCGACACTACTATGCCTAACACCATCACGAGCGCTCCTACTTCTACCACAGACACTATTACTCCAAGAAACACCATGAGCTCTCCTCCCTCTACCATAGACACTACTCCTCCTACCAACACAACGAGCGCTCCTACTTCTATCAAAGAAACTACTACCCTACCACCACCATGAACGCTCCTACTTCTACCACAGAACATGCAACTCAGACCACCACCACAAGTGTTACTACTTCTACCACAATACCTGCTTCTCCTACCACCACCGCGAGTGGATCTTCTTGTACCCCAAAACCTTCTACTCCTACCAACACAACGAGAGCACCTACTTCTACCACAGGCCCTGCTACCTCTACCTCCATCACGAGAGATCCTATTTCTACAACAGAAACTACTACTCCTACCAACAGGAAGAGAGCTCCTACTTCTTCTACAGAAACTATTATTTCTACTACCACCACGAGCGCAACTACTTCTACCACAGACCGTACTACTCCTACCACCACCCCGAGTGTAAGTACTTCTACCACAAACACTACTGCTCTTACCACCACCACGAGTGCAAATACTTCTACCACAGACACTAGTGTTCCTACCACCAACACTGGTGCCAGTACTTCTACCACAGAAACTACTACTCCTACACCCACCACGAGCGCAACTACTTCTACCACAGACATTTCTACTGCTATCACAACCATGAGCCTCCTACTTCTATCAGAGACCGTGCAATTACTACCAGGAGGACTAGCGCTCTTCCTTCTAACACAGACACTACTACGCCTACCTCCATCACTAGCCCTCCTACTTCTACCACCATACCTGCTACTTCTATCACCACCATGAGCACAACTACTTCTACCACAGACACTACGACTCCTGTCACCACCACAAATGCTCATACAAATACGAAACAGAATACTACTCCTACCACCCCCACGAGAACCACTGCTTCTAAAACAGACACTACTACTCTTACCACTATCACGAGAGAACCTATGTGTACCACAGACCCTGCTATTCCTATCACCACCACGAGCACTGCGACTTCTACCACAGAAACTACTACTCGTAACACCACCATGGGCGCTCATACTTCTACCAAAGACACTACTACACCTTCAACCACCACGAGCGCTCATACTTCTACCAAAGACATTATTACTCCTAGAACCACTACGACCACCACTACTGCTATCACAAACGCTACTAATCCTACCACAACCACGGGAGCACCTACTTCTACCACAGACCCTGATACTCCTACCAACACCCTGAGCGCTCCTACTTCTACCACAGAAACTACTACTACTACCACCAACACGAGCACTCCTACTTCTACCACGGAAACTACTAATTCTCCCTCCACCACGAGCACAGCTTCTACTACCACAGACAATACTACTCTTACAACCACCACCAGTGCTCCTACTTCTACCACAGAAACTACTACTACTACCACCAACACGAGCACTCCTACTTCTACCACGGAAACTACTAATTCTCCCTCCACCACGAGCACAGCTTCTACTACCACAGAGAACACTACTCTTACCACCACCACCAGTGCTCCTACTTCTACCACAGACACTACTACTCCAAGCACCTCCACGAGCACTCCTACATCTACCACAGACAGTACTACTCCTACCAACAAAATGAGCACTCCTACTTCTACCAAAGAAACTACTATCCTACCAGCACCATGAGCACTCCTACTTCTACCACAGAACATGCAACTCCAAGCACCACCACAGGCGATACTACTTCTAGCACAAAACCTGCTACTCCTACCACCACCACGAGTGCAACTACTTGTACCACAAAATATGCTACTCCTTCCAACACGATGAGAGCACCTAATTCTACCACAGGCCCTGCTACTCCTACCTCCATTACGAGCGATCATACTTCTACCCCAGAATCTACTGCTCCTACCACCAAGAGTGCTCCTACTTCTACCAAAGAAACTACTAGTTCTCCCACCCCCACGAGCACAACTACTTCTACCAGAGCACTACTACTCCTACCACCAGAACGAGAGCCACTACTTCTACCCTAGAAACTACTACTACCACAAACACCACGAGTGCTTCTTGTTCTACCACAAAACCTGTTATGCCTACCACCACCACGAGCGATCCTACTTCTACCACAGACACTACTACACCTACCACCACCACGAGCAATCCTACTTCTACCACAGAATCAACTACTCCTAACACCACCACGAGCGCTCCTGCTTCTACCACAGAAAGTACTACTCCTACCACCAGCACGAGCGCAACAACTTCTACTACAGACACTAATACACCTACAACCAAGATGAGTGCTCCTACTTCTACCACAGTCACCACTACTCCCACCAACACCACGAGCGCTCCTACTTCTACCACAGACAGTCCTACTCCTACCACCACCACGAGCGCTCCTACCTCTAAGGAAGTATCTAGTACTCTGAACACCACCACGAGCTCTCCTACTTCTACTAGAGAAACTACTACTACCAAGACCACGAACGCTCCTACTTCTTCCACAGACTGTGCAACTCCTACCACCACCAAGTGTGCTCCTACTTCTAACACAGAACATGCTGCTCCTACCACCACCACGAGCAAAACTACTTCTAACAGAGACCCTGCTACTCGTACCACCACGAGAGCACCTACTTCTACCACAGGCACGGCAACTCCTACCACCACAATGAGCGCTCCTAATTCAACCACAGAAACTAAAACACCCACCAGCACCACGAGCGCCCCTACTTCTAGTACAGACTCTAGTACTCCTACCACCAACAGGAACGCTCCTACTTCTACCACAGAAACTACTACTAATACCACGGGAACGAGCACAACATCTTCTACCACAGACAGAACTATTCCTACCACCACCACGAGTTCCCGTACTTCTACCACAGACAATACTACTACCTCCACCAGGAGCACAAGTACTTCTAGCACACAAACTACTACTCCTACCACCACCATGAGTGCAACTACTACTACCACTGACACAACTACTCCTACCACCACCACGAGTTCGCATATTTCTAAGAAAGACTTTGCTACTCCTACCTGCCTCACGATCACCAGTCCTTCAACCACAGAAATTACTACACCTACCACCAACAGAAGAACACCTCCTTGTACCACAGACCCTGTTACTCCTACCACCACCAAGAGCACTCCTACTTCTACCACAGAAACTACTACTCCAACCACCACAACGAACACTCCTACTTCTACTGCAGAAAATACTGCTCCTATCACCACCACGAGCGAACTACATCTACCACAGACACTACTACTCCTTACACCATCACGAGCTCTCCTACTTCTACTAGAGGAACTACTACTACCAAGACCACGAGCGCTCCTATTTCTTCCACAGACTGTGCAACTCCTACCACCACCAAGTGCGCTCCTACTTCTCACACAGAACATGCTGCTCCTACCACCACCATGAGCAAAACTACTTCTAATAGAGACCCTGCTACTCGTAACACCACCCTGAGAGCACCTACTTCTACCACAGGCACTGCAACTCCTACCACCACAATGAGTGCTCCTAATTCAATCACAGAAACAAAAACTCCCACCAGCACCACGAGTGCCCCTACTTCTACTACAGACACTAGTACTCCTACCACAACCAGGAACGCTCCTACTTCTACCACAGGAAGTACTACTAATACCACGGGAACGAGCACAACAACTTCTACCACAGACAGTGCTATTCCTACCACCACCACGAGCTCTCCTACTTCTACCACAGACACTACTACTCCTACCACCACCACGAGTGCAACTACTACTACCACTGAAACTACTATTCCTACCACCACCATGAGTGCACATATGTCTACGAAAGTCATTACTACTACCAACCACACGATCACCAGTCCTTCTACCACAGAAACTACTACTCCTACCTCCACCACAAGAGCACCTACTTGTTCCACAGACCCTGTGACTCCTACCACCACCAAGAGCACTCCTACTTCTACCACAGAAACCACTACTCCAACAACCACAATGAACACTGCTACTTCTACTGCAGAAACTACTGCTCCTACCACCACCACGAGCGAACTACATCTACCACCAACACTACTATGCCTAACACCATCACGAGCGCTCCTACTTCTACCACAGACACTATTACTCCAAGAAACACCATGAGCTCTCCTCCCTCTACCATAGACACTACTCCTCCTACCAACACAACGAGCGCTCCTACTTCTATCAAAGAAACTACTACCCTACCACCACCATGAACGCTCCTACTTCTACCACAGAACATGCAACGCATACCACCACCACAAGTGTTACTACTTCTACCACAATACCTGCTTCTCCCACCACCACCGCGAGTGGATCTTCTTGTACCCCAAAACCTTCTACTCCTACCAACACAACGAGAGCACCTACTTCTACCACCGGCCCTGCTACCTCTACCTCCATCACGAGCGATTCTATTTCTACAACAGAAACTACTACTCCTACCAACAGGAAGAGAGCTCCTACTTCTTCTACAGAAACTACTATTCCTACTACCACCACGAGCGCAACTACTTCTACCACAGACCGTACTACTCCTACCACCACCCCGAGTGTAAGTACTTCTACCACAGACACTACTGCTCTTACCACCACCACGAGTGCAAATACTTCTACCACAGACACTAGTGTTCCTACCACCAACACTGGTGCCAGTACTTCTACCACAGAAACTACTACTCCTACACCCACCACGAGCGCAACTACTTCTACCACAGACATTTCTACTGCTATCACAACCATGAGCCTCCTACTTCTATCAGAGACCGTGCAATTACTACCAGGAGGACTAGCGCTCTTCCTTCTAACACAGACACTACTACGCCTACCTCCATCACTAGCCCTTCTACTTCTACCACCATACCTGCTACTTCTACCACCACCATGAGCACAACTACTTCTACCACAGACACTACGACTCCTGTCACCACCACAAATGCTCATACAAATACGAAAGAGAATACTACTCCTACCACCCCCACGAGAACCACTGCTTCTAACACAGACACTACTACTCTTACCACTATCACGAGAGAACCTATTTGTACCACAGACCCTGCTATTCCTATCACCACCACGAGCACTGCGACTTCTACCACAGAAACTACTACTCGTAACACCACCATGGGCGCTCATACTTCTACCAAAGACACTACTACACCTTCAACCACCACGAGCGCTCATACTTCTACCAAAGACATTATTACTCCTAGAACCACTACGATCACCACTACTGCTATCTCGAACGCTACTAATCCTATCACAACCACGGGAGCACCTACTTCTACCACAGACCCTGATATTCCTACCAACACCCTGAGCTCTCCTACTTCTACCACAGAAACTACTACTACTACCACCAACACGAGCACTCCTACTTCTACCACGGAAACTACTAATTCTCCCTCCACCACGAGCACAGCTTCTACTACCACAGACAATACTACTCTTACAACCACCACCAGTGCTCCTACTTCTACCACAGAAACTACTACTACTACCACCAACACGAGCACTCCTACTTCTACCACGGAAACTACTAATTCTCCCTCCACCACGAGCACAGCTTCTACTACCACAGACAATACTACTCTTACAACCACCACCAGTGCTCCTACTTCTACCACAGACACTACTACTCCAAGCACCTCCACGAGCACTCCTACATCTACCACAGACACTACTACTCCTACCAACAAAATGAGAACTCCTTCTTCTACCAAAGAAACTACTACCCTACCACCACCATGAGCACTCCTACTTCTACCACAGAACATGCAACTCCAAGCACCACCACAGGCGATACTACTTCTAGCACAAAACCTGCTACTCCTACCACCACCACGAGTGCAACTACTTGTACCACAAAATATGCTACTCCTTCCAACACGACGAGAGCACCTACTTCTACCACAGGCCCTGCTACTCCTACCTCCATCACGAGCGATCATACTTCTACCCCAGAATCTACTGCTCCTACCACCAAGAGTGCTCCTACTTCCACCACAGAAACTGCTAGTTCTCCCACCCCCACGAGCACAACTACTTCTATCAGAGCACTACTACTCCTACCACCAGAACGAGAGCCACTACTTCTACCCTAGAAACTACTACTACCACAAACACCACGAGTGCTTCTTCTTCTACCACAAAACCTGTTATGCCTACCACCACCACGAGCGATCCTACTTCTACCACAGACACTACTACACCTACCACCACCACGAGCAATCCTACTTCTACCACAGAATCAACTACTCCTAACACCAGCACAAGTGCTCCTGCTTCTACCACAGAAAGTACTACTCCTACCACCAGCACGAGCGCAACAACTTCTACTACAGACACTAATACACCTACAACGAAGATGAGTGCTCCTACTTCTACCACAGTCACCACTACTCCCACCAACACCACGAGTGCTCCTACTTCTACCACAGACAGTCCTACTCCTACCACCACCACGAGCGCTCCTACCTCTAAGGAAGTATCTAGTACTCTGAACACCACCACGAGCTCTCCTACTTCTACTAGAGAAACTACTACTACCAAGACCACGAACGCTCCTACTTCTTCCACAGACTGTGCAACTCCTACCACCACCAAGTGTGCTCCTACTTCTAACACAGAACATGCTGCTCCTACCACCACCACGAGCAAAACTACTTCTAACAGAGACCCTGCTACTCGTACCACCACGAGAGCACCTACTTCTACCACAGGCACGGCAACTCCTACCACCACAATGAGCGCTCCTAATTCAACCACAGAAACTAAAACACCCACCAGCACCACGAGCGCCCCTACTTCTAGTACAGACTCTAGTACTCCTACCACCAACAGGAACGCTCCTACTTCTACCACAGAAACTACTACTAATACCACGGGAACGAGCACAACATCTTCTACCACAGACAGAACTATTCCTACCACCACCACGAGTTCCCGTACTTCTACCACAGACAATACTACTACCTCCACCAGGAGCACAAGTACTTCTAGCACACAAACTACTACTCCTACCACCGCCACGAGTGCAACTACTACTACCACTGACACAACTACTCCTACCACCACCACGAGTTCGCATATTTCTACGAAAGACTTTGCTACTCCTACCTGCCTCACGATCACCAGTCCTTCAACCACAGAAATTACTACACCTACCACCAACAGAAGAACACCTCCTTGTACCACAGACCCTGTTACTCCTACCACCACCAAGAGCACTCCTACTTCTACCACAGAAACTACTACTCCAACTACCACAACGAACACTCCTACTTCTACTGCAGAAAATACTGCTCCTATCACCACCACGAGCGAACTACATCTACCACAGACACTACTACTCCTTACACCATCACGAGCTCTCCTACTTCTACTAGAGGAACTACTACTACCAAGACCACGAGCGCTCCTATTTCTTCCACAGACTGTGCAACTCCTACCACCACCAAGGGCGCTCCTACTTCTCACACAGAACATGCTGCTCCTACCACCACCATGAGCAAAACTACTTCTAATAGAGACCCTGCTACTCGTAACACCACCCTGAGAGCACCTACTTCTACCACAGGCACTGCAACTCCTACCACCACAATGAGTGCTCCTAATTCAATCACAGAAACAAAAACTCCCACCAGCACCACGAGTGCCCCTACTTCTACTACAGACACTAGTACTCCTACCACAACCAGGAACGCTCCTACTTCTACCACAGGAAGTACTACTAATACCACGGGAACGAGCACAACAACTTCTACCACAGACAGTGCTATTCCTACCACCACCACGAGCTCTCCTACTTCTACCACAGACACTACTACTCCTACCACCACCACGAGTGCAACTACTACTACCACTGAAACTACTATTCCTACCACCACCATGAGTGCACATATGTCTACGAAAGTCATTACTACTACCAACCACACGATCACCAGTCCTTCTACCACAGAAACTACTACTCCTACCTCCACCACAAGAGCACCTACTTGTTCCACAGACCCTGTGACTCCTACCACCACCAAGAGCACTCCTACTTCTACCACAGAAACCACTACTCCAACAACCACAATGAACACTGCTACTTCTACTGCAGAAACTACTGCTCTTACCACCACCACGAGCGAACTACATCTACCACCAACACTACTATGCCTAACACCATCACGAGCGCTCCTACTTCTACCACAGACACTATTACTCCAAGAAACACCATGAGCTCTCCTCCCTCTACCATAGACACTACTCCTCCTACCAACACAACGAGCGCTCCTACTTCTATAAAAGAAACTACTACCCTACCACCACCATGAACGCTCCTACTTCTACCACAGAACATGCAACGCATACCACCACCACAAGTGTTACTACTTCTACCACAATACCTGCTTCTCCCACCACCACCGCGAGTGGATCTTCTTGTACCCCAAAACCTTCTACTCCTACCAACACAACGAGAGCACCTACTTCTACCACCGGCCCTGCTACCTCTACCTCCATCACGAGCGATTCTATTTCTACAACAGAAACTACTACTCCTACCAACAGGAAGAGAGCTCCTACTTCTTCTACAGAAACTACTATTCCTACTACCACGACGAGCGCAACTACTTCTACCACAGACCGTACTACTCCTACCACCACCCCGAGTGTAAGTACTTCTACCACAGACACTACTGCTCTTACCACCACCACGAGTGCAAATACTTCTACCACAGACACTAGTGTTCCTACCACCAACACTGGTGCCAGTACTTCTACCACAGAAACTACTACTCCTACACCCACCACGAGCGCAACTACTTCTACCACAGACATTTCTACTGCTATCACAACCATGAGCCTCCTACTTCTATCAGAGACCGTGCAATTACTACCAGGAGGACTAGCGCTCTTCCTTCTAACACAGACACTACTACGCCTACCTCCATCACTAGCCCTTCTACTTCTACCACCATACCTGCTACTTCTACCACCACCATGAGCACAACTACTTCTACCACAGACACTACGACTCCTGTCACCACCACAAATGCTCATACAAATACGAAACAGAATACTACTCCTACCACCCCCACGAGAACCACTGCTTCTAACACAGACACTACTACTCTTACCACTATCACGAGAGAACCTATTTGTACCACAGACCCTGCTATTCCTATCACCACCACGAGCACTGCGACTTCTACCACAGAAACTACTACTCGTAACACCACCATGGGCGCTCATACTTCTACCAAAGACACTACTACACCTTCAACCACCACGAGCGCTCATACTTCTACCAAAGACATTATTACTCCTAGAACCACTACGATCACCACTACTGCTATCTCGAACGCTACTAATCCTATCACAACCACGGGAGCACCTACTTCTACCACAGACCCTGATATTCCTACCAACACCCTGAGCTCTCCTACTTCTACCACAGAAACTACTACTACTACCACCAACACGAGCACTCCTACTTCTACCACGGAAACTACTAATTCTCCCTCCACCACGAGCACAGCTTCTACTACCACAGACAATACTACTCTTACAACCACCACCAGTGCTCCTACTTCTACCACAGAAACTACTACTACTACCACCAACACGAGCACTCCTACTTCTACCACGGAAACTACTAATTCTCCCTCCACCACGAGCACAGCTTCTACTACCACAGACAATACTACTCTTACAACCACCACCAGTGCTCCTACTTCTACCACAGACACTACTACTCCAAGCACCTCCACGAGCACTCCTACATCTACCACAGACACTACTACTCCTACCAACAAAATGAGAACTCCTTCTTCTACCAAAGAAACTACTACCCTACCACCACCATGAGCACTCCTACTTCTACCACAGAACATCCAACTCCAAGCACCACCACAGGCGATACTACTTCTAGCACAAAACCTGCTACTCCTACCACCACCACGAGTGCAACTACTTGTACCACAAAATATGCTACTCCTTCCAACACGACGAGAGCACCTACTTCTACCACAGGCCCTGCTACTCCTACCTCCATCACGAGCGATCATACTTCTACCCCAGAATCTACTGCTCCTACCACCAAGAGTGCTCCTACTTCCACCACAGAAACTGCTAGTTCTCCCACCCCCACGAGCACAACTACTTCTATCAGAGCACTACTACTCCTACCACCAGAACGAGAGCCACTACTTCTACCCTAGAAACTACTACTACCACAAACACCACGAGTGCTTCTTCTTCTACCACAAAACCTGTTATGCCTACCACCACCACGAGCGATCCTACTTCTACCACAGACACTACTACACCTACCACCACCACGAGCAATCCTACTTCTACCACAGAATCAACTACTCCTAACACCACCACAAGCGCTCCTGCTTCTACCACAGAAAGTACTACTCCTACCACCAGCACGAGCGCAACAACTTCTACTACAGACACTAATACACCTACAACCAAGATGAGTGCTCCTACTTCTACCACAGTCACCACTACTCCCACCAACACCACGAGCGCTCCTACTTCTACCACAGACAGTCCTACTCCTACCACCACCACGAGCGCTCCAACCTCTAAGGAAGTATCTAGTACTCTGAACACCACCACGAGCTCTCCTACTTCTACTAGAGAAACTACTACTACCAAGACCACGAACGCTCCTACTTCTTCCACAGACTGTGCAACTCCTACCACCACCAAGTGCGCTCCTACTTCTAACACAGAACATGCTGCTCCTACCACCACCACGAGCAAAACTACTTCTAACAGAGACCCTGCTACTCGTAACACCACCCTGAGAGCACCTACTTCTACCACAGGCACTGCAACTCCTACCACCACAATGAGCGCTCCTAATTCAACCACAGAAACTAAAACTCCCACCAGCACCACGAGTGCCCCTACTTCTAGTACAGACTCTAGTACTCCTACTACCAACAGGAACGCTCCTACTTCTACCACAGAAACTACTAGTAATACCACGGGAACGAGCACAACATCTTCTACCACAGACAGAACTATTCCTACCACCACCACGAGTTCCCGTACTTCTACCACAGACAATACTACTACCTCCACCAGGAGCACAAGTACTTCTAGCACACAAACTACTACTCCTACCACCGCCACGAGTGCAACTACTACTACCACTGACACAACTACTCCTACCACCACCACGAGTTCGCATATTTCTACGAAAGACTTTGCTACTCCTACCTGCCTCACGATCACCAGTCCTTCAACCACAGAAATTACTACACCTACCACCAACAGAAGAACACCTCCTTGTACCACAGACCCTGTTACTCCTACCACCACCAAGAGCACTCCTACTTCTACCACAGAAACTACTACTCCAACCACCACAACGAACACTCCTACTTCTACTGCAGAAAATACTGCTCCTATCACCACCACGAGCGAACTACATCTACCACAGACACTACTACTCCTTACACCATCACGAGCTCTCCTACTTCTACTAGAGGAACTACTACTACCAAGACCACGAGCGCTCCTATTTCTTCCACAGACTGTGCAACTCCTACCACCACCAAGGGCGCTCCTACTTCTCACACAGAACATGCTGCTCCTACCACCACCATGAGCAAAACTACTTCTAATAGAGACCCTGCTACTCGTAACACCACCCTGAGAGCACCTACTTCTACCACAGGCACTGCAACTCCTACCACCACAATGAGTGCTCCTAATTCAATCACAGAAACAAAAACTCCCACCAGCACCACGAGTGCCCCTACTTCTACTACAGACACTAGTACTCCTACCACAACCAGGAACGCTCCTACTTCTACCACAGGAAGTACTACTAATACCACGGGAACGAGCACAACAACTTCTACCACAGACAGTGCTATTCCTACCACCACCACGAGCTCTCCTACTTCTACCACAGACACTACTACTCCTACCACCACCACGAGTGCAACTACTACTACCACTGAAACTACTATTCCTACCACCACCATGAGTGCACATATGTCTACGAAAGTCATTACTACTACCAACCACACGATCACCAGTCCTTCTACCACAGAAACTACTACTCCTACCTCCACCACAAGAGCACCTACTTGTTCCACAGACCCTGTGACTCCTACCACCACCAAGAGCACTCCTACTTCTACCACAGAAACCACTACTCCAACAACCACAATGAACACTGCTACTTCTACTGCAGAAACTACTGCTCCTACCACCACCACGAGCGAACTACATCTACCACCAACACTACTATGCCTAACACCATCACGAGCGCTCCTACTTCTACCACAGACACTATTACTCCAAGAAACACCATGAGCTCTCCTCCCTCTACCATAGACACTACTCCTCCTACCAACACAACGAGCGCTCCTACTTCTATCAAAGAAACTACTACCCTACCACCACCATGAACGCTCCTACTTCTACCACAGAACATGCAACGCATACCACCACCACAAGTGTTACTACTTCTACCACAATACCTGCTTCTCCCACCACCACCGCGAGTGGATCTTCTTGTACCCCAAAACCTTCTACTCCTACCAACACAACGAGAGCACCTACTTCTACCACCGGCCCTGCTACCTCTACCTCCATCACGAGCGATTCTATTTCTACAACAGAAACTACTACTCCTACCAACAGGAAGAGAGCTCCTACTTCTTCTACAGAAACTACTATTCCTACTACCACCACGAGCGCAACTACTTCTACCACAGACCGTACTACTCCTACCACCACCCCGAGTGTAAGTACTTCTACCACAGACACTACTGCTCTTACCACCACCACGAGTGCAAATACTTCTACCACAGACACTAGTGTTCCTACCACCAACACTGGTGCCAGTACTTCTACCACAGAAACTACTACTCCTACACCCACCACGAGCGCAACTACTTCTACCACAGACATTTCTACTGCTATCACAACCATGAGCCTCCTACTTCTATCAGAGACCGTGCAATTACTACCAGGAGGACTAGCGCTCTTCCTTCTAACACAGACACTACTACGCCTACCTCCATCACTAGCCCTTCTACTTCTACCACCATACCTGCTACTTCTACCACCACCATGAGCACAACTACTTCTACCACAGACACTACGACTCCTGTCACCACCACAAATGCTCATACAAATACGAAAGAGAATACTACTCCTACCACCCCCACGAGAACCACTGCTTCTAACACAGACACTACTACTCTTACCACTATCACGAGAGAACCTATTTGTACCACAGACCCTGCTATTCCTATCACCACCACGAGCACTGCGACTTCTACCACAGAAACTACTACTCGTAACACCACCATGGGCGCTCATACTTCTACCAAAGACACTACTACACCTTCAACCACCACGAGCGCTCATACTTCTACCAAAGACATTATTACTCCTAGAACCACTACGATCACCACTACTGCTATCTCAAACGCTACTAATCCTATCACAACCACGGGAGCACCTACTTCTACCACAGACCCTGATATTCCTACCAACACCCTGAGCTCTCCTACTTCTACCACAGAAACTACTACTACTACCACCAACACGAGCACTCCTACTTCTACCACGGAAACTACTAATTCTCCCTCCACCACGAGCACAGCTTCTACTACCACAGACAATACTACTCTTACAACCACCACCAGTGCTCCTACTTCTACCACAGAAACTACTACTACTACCACCAACACGAGCACTCCTACTTCTACCACGGAAACTACTAATTCTCCCTCCACCACGAGCACAGCTTCTACTACCACAGACAATACTACTCTTACAACCACCACCAGTGCTCCTACTTCTACCACAGACACTACTACTCCAAGCACCTCCACGAGCACTCCTACATCTACCACAGACACTACTACTCCTACCAACAAAATGAGAACTCCTTCTTCTACCAAAGAAACTACTACCCTACCACCACCATGAGCACTCCTACTTCTACCACAGAACATCCAACTCCAAGCACCACCACAGGCGATACTACTTCTAGCACAAAACCTGCTACTCCTACCACCACCACGAGTGCAACTACTTGTACCACAAAATATGCTACTCCTTCCAACACGACGAGAGCACCTACTTCTACCACAGGCCCTGCTACTCCTACCTCCATCACGAGCGATCATACTTCTACCCCAGAATCTACTGCTCCTACCACCAAGAGTGCTCCTACTTCCACCACAGAAACTGCTAGTTCTCCCACCCCCACGAGCACAACTACTTCTATCAGAGCACTACTACTCCTACCACCAGAACGAGAGCCACTACTTCTACCCTAGAAACTACTACTACCACAAACACCACGAGTGCTTCTTCTTCTACCACAAAACCTGTTATGCCTACCACCACCACGAGCGATCCTACTTCTACCACAGACACTACTACACCTACCACCACCACGAGCAATCCTACTTCTACCACAGAATCAACTACTCCTAACACCACCACAAGCGCTCCTGCTTCTACCACAGAAAGTACTACTCCTACCACCAGCACGAGCGCAACAACTTCTACTACAGACACTAATACACCTACAACCAAGATGAGTGCTCCTACTTCTACCACAGTCACCACTACTCCCACCAACACCACGAGCGCTCCTACTTCTACCACAGACAGTCCTACTCCTACCACCACCACGAGCGCTCCAACCTCTAAGGAAGTATCTAGTACTCTGAACACCACCACGAGCTCTCCTACTTCTACTAGAGAAACTACTACTACCAAGACCACGAACGCTCCTACTTCTTCCACAGACTGTGCAACTCCTACCACCACCAAGTGTGCTCCTACTTCTAACACAGAACATGCTGCTCCTACCACCACCACGAGCAAAACTACTTCTAACAGAGACCCTGCTACTCGTAACACCACCCTGAGAGCACCTACTTCTACCACAGGCACTGCAACTCCTACCACCACAATGAGCGCTCCTAATTCAACCACAGAAACTAAAACTCCCACCAGCACCACGAGTGCCCCTACTTCTACTACAGACACTAGTACTCCTACCACCAACAGGAACGCTCCTACTTCTACCACAGGAAGTACTACTAATACCACGGGAACGAGCACAACAACTTCTACCACAGACAGTGCTATTCCTACCACCACCACGAGCTCTCCTACTTCTACCACAGACACTACTACTCCTACCACCACCACGAGT
Source organism: Balaenoptera ricei (assembly GCF_028023285.1). Taxonomy (NCBI): domain Eukaryota; kingdom Metazoa; phylum Chordata; class Mammalia; order Artiodactyla; family Balaenopteridae; genus Balaenoptera; species Balaenoptera ricei. The sequence goes on from NC_082654.1 coordinate 79,472,277, forward strand.
GCAACTACTACTACCACTGAAACTACTATTCCTACCACCACCATGAGTGCACATATGTCTACGAAAGTCATTACTACTACCAACCACACGATCACCAGTCCTTCTACCACAGAAACTACTACTCCTACCTCCACCACAAGAGCACCTACTTGTTCCACAGACCCTGTGACTCCTACCACCACCAAGAGCACTCCTACTTCTACCACAGAAACCACTACTCCAACAACCACAATGAACACTGCTACTTCTACTGCAGAAACTACTGCTCCTACCACCACCACGAGCGAACTACATCTACCACCAACACTACTATGCCTAACACCATCACGAGCGCTCCTACTTCTACCACAGACACTATTACTCCAAGAAACACCATGAGCTCTCCTCCCTCTACCATAGACACTACTCCTCCTACCAACACAACGAGCGCTCCTACTTCTATCAAAGAAACTACTACCCTACCACCAACATGAACGCTCCTACTTCTACCACAGAACATGCAACGCATACCACCACCACAAGTGTTACTACTTCTACCACAATACCTGCTTCTCCCACCACCACCGCGAGTGGATCTTCTTGTACCCCAAAACCTTCTACTCCTACCAACACAACGAGAGCACCTACTTCTACCACCGGCCCTGCTACCTCTACCTCCATCACGAGCGATTCTATTTCTACAACAGAAACTACTACTCCTACCAACAGGAAGAGAGCTCCTACTTCTTCTACAGAAACTACTATTCCTACTACCACCACGAGCGCAACTACTTCTACCACAGACCGTACTACTCCTACCACCACCCCGAGTGTAAGTACTTCTACCACAGACACTACTGCTCTTACCACCACCACGAGTGCAAATACTTCTACCACAGACACTAGTGTTCCTACCACCAACACTGGTGCCAGTACTTCTACCACAGAAACTACTACTCCTACACCCACCACGAGCGCAACTACTTCTACCACAGACATTTCTACTGCTATCACAACCATGAGCCTCCTACTTCTATCAGAGACCGTGCAATTACTACCAGGAGGACTAGCGCTCTTCCTTCTAACACAGACACTACTACGCCTACCTCCATCACTAGCCCTTCTACTTCTACCACCATACCTGCTACTTCTACCACCACCATGAGCACAACTACTTCTACCACAGACACTACGATTCCTGTCACCACCACAAATGCTCATACAAATACGAAAGAGAATACTACTCCTATCACCCCCACGAGAACCACTGCTTCTAACACAGACACTACTACTCTTACCACTATCACGAGAGAACCTATTTGTACCACAGACCCTGCTATTCCTATCACCGCCACGAGCACTGCGACTTCTACCACAGAAACTACTACTCGTAACACCACCATGGGCGCTCATACTTCTACCAAAGACACTACTACACCTTCAACCACCACGAGCGCTCATACTTCTACCAAAGACATTATTACTCCTAGAACCACTACGATCACCACTACTGCTATCTCGAACGCTACTAATCCTATCACAACCACGGGAGCACCTACTTCTACCACAGACCCTGATATTCCTACCAACACCCTGAGCTCTCCTACTTCTACCACAGAAACTACTACTACTACCACCAACACGAGCACTCCTACTTCTACCACGGAAACTACTAATTCTCCCTCCACCACGAGCACAGCTTCTACTACCACAGACAATACTACTCTTACAACCACCACCAGTGCTCCTACTTCTACCACAGAAACTACTACTACTACCACCAACACGAGCACTCCTACTTCTACCACGGAAACTACTAATTCTCCCTCCACCACGAGCACAGCTTCTACTACCACAGACAATACTACTCTTACAACCACCACCAGTGCTCCTACTTCTACCACAGACACTACTACTCCAAGCACCTCCACGAGCACTCCTACATCTACCACAGACACTACTACTCCTACCAACAAAATGAGAACTCCTTCTTCTACCAAAGAAACTACTACCCTACCACCACCATGAGCACTCCTACTTCTACCACAGAACATCCAACTCCAAGCACCACCACAGGCGATACTACTTCTAGCACAAAACCTGCTACTCCTACCACCACCACGAGTGCAACTACTTGTACCACAAAATATGCTACTCCTTCCAACACGACGAGAGCACCTACTTCTACCACAGGCCCTGCTACTCCTACCTCCATCACGAGCGATCATACTTCTACCCCAGAATCTACTGCTCCTACCACCAAGAGTGCTCCTACTTCCACCACAGAAACTGCTAGTTCTCCCACCCCCACGAGCACAACTACTTCTATCAGAGCACTACTACTCCTACCACCAGAACGAGAGCCACTACTTCTACCCTAGAAACTACTACTACCACAAACACCACGAGTGCTTCTTCTTCTACCACAAAACCTGTTATGCCTACCACCACCACGAGCGATCCTACTTCTACCACAGACACTACTACACCTACCACCACCACGAGCAATCCTACTTCTACCACAGAATCAACTACTCCTAACACCACCACGAGCGCTCCTGCTTCTACCACAGAAAGTACTACTCCTACCACCAGCACGAGCGCAACAACTTCTACTACAGACACTAATACACCTACAACCAAGATGAGTGCTCCTACTTCTACCACAGTCACCACTACTCCCACCAACACCACGAGCGCTCCTACTTCTACCACAGACAGTCCTACTCCTACCACCACCACGAGCGCTCCAACCTCTAAGGAAGTATCTAGTACTCTGAACACCACCACGAGCTCTCCTACTTCTACTAGAGAAACTACTACTACCAAGACCACGAACGCTCCTACTTCTTCCACAGACTGTGCAACTCCTACCACCACCAAGTGCGCTCCTACTTCTAACACAGAACATGCTGCTCCTACCACCACCACGAGCAAAACTACTTCTAACAGAGACCCTGCTACTCGTAACACCACCCTGAGAGCACCTACTTCTACCACAGGCACTGCAACTCCTACCACCACAATGAGCGCTCCTAATTCAACCACAGAAACTAAAACTCCCACCAGCACCACGAGTGCCCCTACTTCTACTACAGACACTAGTACTCCTACCACCAACAGGAACGCTCCTACTTCTACCACAGAAACTAATACCAATACCACAGGAAGGAGCACAACAACTTCTACCACAGACAGAACTATTCCTACCACCACCACGAGTTCCCGTACTTCTACCACAGACAATACTACTACCTCCACCACGAGCACAAGTACTTCTAGCACATAAACTACTACTCCTACCACCACCACGAGTGCAACTACTACTACCACTGACACTACTACTCCTACCACCACCACGAGTGCGCATATTTCTACGAAAGACTTTACTACTCCTACCTGCCCCACGATCACCAGTCCTTCAACCACAGAAACTACTACACCTACCACCAACAGAAGAACACCTCCTTGTACCACACACCCTGTTACTCCTACCACCACCAAGAGCACTCCTACTTCTACCACAGAAACTACTACTCCAACCACCACAACGAACACTCCTACTTCTACTGCAGAAAATACTGCTCCTATCACCACCACGAGCGAACTACATCTACCACAGACACTACTACTCCTAACACCATCACGAGCGCTCCTACTTCTACCACAGACACTATTACTCCAAGAAGCACCATGAGTGATCTCCTCCCTCTACCACAGACACTACTCCTCCTAACAACACAACAAGCGCTCCTACTTCTATCAAAGAAACTATTACCCTACCACCACCACGAGCGCTCGTACCTCTAACAAAGTATCTAGTACTCTGAACACCACCACGAGCTCTCCTACTTCTACTAGAGGAACTACTACTACCAAGACCACGAGCGCTCCTATTTCTTCCACAGACTGTGCAACTCCTACCACCACCAAGTGCGCTCCTACTTCTCACACAGAACATGCTGCTCCTACCACCACCACGAGCAAAACTACTTCTAACAGAGACCTGCTACTCGTAACACCACCCTGAGAGCACCTACTTCTACCACAGGCACGGCAACTCCTACCACCACAATGAGCGCTCCTAATTCAACCACAGAAACAAAAACTCCCACCACCACCACGAGCGCCCCTACTTCTACTACAGACACTAGTACTCCTAACACAACCAGGAACGCTCCTACTTCTACCACAGGAACTACTACTAATACCACGGGAACGAGTACAACAACTTCTACCACAGACAGTACTATTGCTACCACCACCACGAGCTCTCCTACTTCTGCCACAGACACTACTACTCTTACCACCATCACGAGTGCAACTACTACTACCACTGAAACTACTATTCCTACCACCACCATGACTGCACATATGTCTACGAAAGTCATTACTACTCCTACCAACCACACGATCACCAGTCCTTCTACCACAGAAACTACTACTCCTACCTCCACCACAAGAGCACCTACTAGTTCCACAGACCCTGTGACTCCTACCACCACCAAGAGCACTCCTACTTCTACCACAGAAACCACTACTCCAACCACCACAACGAACACTGCTACTTCTGCTGCAGAAACTACTGCTCCTACCACCAACACGAACGAACTACATCTACCACCGACACTACTATGCCTAACACCATCACGAGCGCTCCTACTTCTACCACAGACACTATTACTCCAAGAAACACCATGAGCTCTCCTCCCTCTACCATAGACACTACTCCTCCTACCAACACAACGAGCGCTCCTACTTCTATCAAAGAAACTACTACCCTACCACCACCATGAACGCTCCTACTTCTACCACAGAACATGCAACGCATACCACCACCACAAGTGTTACTACTTCTACCACAATACCTGCTTCTCCCACCACCACCGCGAGTGGATCTTCTTGTACCCCAAAACCTTCTACTCCTACCAACACAACGAGAGCACCTACTTCTACCACCGGCCCTGCTACCTCTACCTCCATCACGAGCGATTCTATTTCTACAACAGAAACTACTACTCCTACCAACAGGAAGAGAGCTCCTACTTCTTCTACAGAAACTACTATTCCTACTACCACCACGAGCGCAACTACTTCTACCACCGACCGTACTACTCCTACCACCACCCCGAGTGTAAGTACTTCTACCACAGACACTACTGCTCTTACCACCACCACGAGTGCAAATACTTCTACCACAGACACTAGTGTTCCTACCACCAACACTGGTGCCAGTACTTCTACCACAGAAACTACTACTCCTACACCCACCACGAGCGCAACTACTTCTACCACAGACATTTCTACTGCTATCACAACCATGAGCCTCCTACTTCTATCAGAGACCGTGCAATTACTACCAGGAGGACTAGCGCTCTTCCTTCTAACACAGACACTACTACGCCTACCTCCATCACTAGCCCTCCTACTTCTACCACCATACCTGCTACTTCTATCACCACCATGAGCACAACTACTTCTACCACAGACACTACGACTCCTGTCACCACCACAAATGCTCATACAAATACGAAAGAGAATACTACTCCTACCACCCCCACGAGAACCACTGCTTCTAAAACAGACACTACTACTCTTACCACTATCACGAGAGAACCTATGTGTACCACAGACCCTGCTATTCCTATCACCACCACGAGCACTGCGACTTCTACCACAGAAACTACTACTCGTAACACCACCATGGGCGCTCATACTTCTACCAAAGACACTACTACACCTTCAACCACCACGAGCGCTCATACTTCTACCAAAGACATTATTACTCCTAGAACCACTACGACCACCACTACTGCTATCACAAACGCTACTAATCCTACCACAACCACGGGAGCACCTACTTCTACCACAGACCCTGATACTCCTACCAACACCCTGAGCGCTCCTACTTCTACCACAGAAACTACTACTACTACCACCAACACGAGCACTCCTATTTCTACCACGGAAACTACTAATTCTCCCTCCACCACGAGCACAGCTTCTACTACCACAGAGAACACTACTCTTACCACCACCACCAGTGCTCCTACTTCTACCACAGACACTACTACTCCAAGCACCTCCACGAGCACTCCTACATCTACCACAGACAGTACTACTCCTACCAACAAAATGAGCACTCCTACTTCTACCAAAGAAACTACTATCCTACCAGCACCATGAGCACTCCTACTTCTACCACAGAACATGCAACTCCAAGCACCACCACAGGCGATACTACTTCTAGCACAAAACCTGCTACTCCTACCACCACCACGAGTGCAACTACTTGTACCACAAAATATGCTACTCCTTCCAACACGACGAGAGCACCTACTTCTACCACAGGCCATGCTACTCCTACCTCCATCACGAGCGATCATACTTCTACCCCAGAATCTACTGCTCCTACCACCAAGAGTGCTCCTACTTCTACCAAAGAAACTACTAGTTCTCCCACCCCCACGAGCACAACTACTTCTACCAGAGCACTACTACTCCTACCACCAGAACGAGAGCCACTACTTCTACCCTAGAAACTACTACTACCACAAACACCACGAGTGCTTCTTGTTCTACCACAAAACCTGTTATGCCTACCACCACCACGAGCGATCCTACTTCTACCACAGACACTACTACACCTACCACCACCACGAGCAATCCTACTTCTACCACAGAATCAACTACTCCTAACACCACCACGAGCGCTCCTGCTTCTACCACAGAAAGTACTACTCCTACCACCAGCACGAGCGCAACAACTTCTACTACAGACACTAATACACCTACAACCAAGATGAGTGCTCCTACTTCTACCACAGTCACCACTACTCCCACCAACACCACGAGCGCTCCTACTTCTACCACAGACAGTCCTACTCCTACCACCACCACGAGCGCTCCTACCTCTAAGGAAGTATCTAGTACTCTGAACACCACCACGAGCTCTCCTACTTCTACTAGAGAAACTACTACTACCAAGACCACGAACGCTCCTACTTCTTCCACAGACTGTGCAACTCCTACCACCACCAAGTGTGCTCCTACTTCTAACACAGAACATGCTGCTCCTACCACCACCACGAGCAAAACTACTTCTAACAGAGACCCTGCTACTCGTACCACCACGAGAGCACCTACTTCTACCACAGGCACGGCAACTCCTACCACCACAATGAGCGCTCCTAATTCAACCACAGAAACTAAAACACCCACCAGCACCACGAGCGCCCCTACTTCTAGTACAGACTCTAGTACTCCTACCACCAACAGGAACGCTCCTACTTCTACCACAGAAACTACTACTAATACCACGGGAACGAGCACAACATCTTCTACCACAGACAGAACTATTCCTACCACCACCACGAGTTCCCGTACTTCTACCACAGACAATACTACTACCTCCACCAGGAGCACAAGTACTTCTAGCACACAAACTACTACTCCTACCACCACCACGAGTGCAACTACTACTACCACTGACACAACTACTCCTACCACCACCACGAGTTCGCATATTTCTACGAAAGACTTTGCTACTCCTACCTGCCTCACGATCACCAGTCCTTCAACCACAGAAATTACTACACCTACCACCAACAGAAGAACACCTCCTTGTACCACAGACCCTGTTACTCCTACCACCACCAAGAGCACTCCTACTTCTACCACAGAAACTACTACTCCAACCACCACAACGAACACTCCTACTTCTACTGCAGAAAATACTGCTCCTATCACCACCACGAGCGAACTACATCTACCACAGACACTACTACTCCTTACACCACCACGAGCTCTCCTACTTCTACTAGAGGAACTACTACTACCAAGACCACGAGCGCTCCTATTTCTTCCACAGACTGTGCAACTCCTACCACCACCAAGTGCGCTCCTACTTCTCACACAGAACATGCTGCTCCTACCACCACCACGAGCAAAACTACTTCTAACAGAGACCTGCTACTCGTAACACCACCCTGAGAGCACCTACTTCTACCACAGGCACGGCAACTCCTACCACCACAATGAGCGCTCCTAATTCAATCACAGAAACAAAAACTCCCACCACCACCACGAGCGCCCCTACTTCTACTACAGACACTAGTACTCCTAACACAACCAGGAACGCTCCTACTTCTACCACAGGAACTACTACTAATACCACGGGAACGAGTACAACAACTTCTACCACAGACAGTACTATTGCTACCACCACCACGAGCTCTCCTACTTCTGCCACAGACACTACTACTCTTACCACCATCACGAGTGCAACTACTACTACCACTGAAACTACTATTCCTACCACCACCATGACTGCACATATGTCTACGAAAGTCATTACTACTCCTACCAACCACACGATCACCAGTCCTTCTACCACAGAAACTACTACTCCTACCTCCACCACAAGAGCACCTACTAGTTCCACAGACCCTGTGACTCCTACCACCACCAAGAGCACTCCTACTTCTACCACAGAAACCACTACTCCAACCACCACAACGAACACTGCTACTTCTGCTGCAGAAACTACTGCTCCTACCACCAACACGAACGAACTACATCTACCACCGACACTACTATGCCTAACACCATCACGAGCGCTCCTACTTCTACCACAGACACTATTACTCCAAGAAACACCATGAGCTCTCCTCCCTCTACCATAGACACTACTCCTCCTACCAACACAACGAGCGCTCCTACTTCTATCAAAGAAACTACTACCCTACCACCACCATGAACGCTCCTACTTCTACCACAGAACATGCAACGCATACCACCACCACAAGTGTTACTACTTCTACCACAATACCTGCTTCTCCCACCACCACCGCGAGTGGATCTTCTTGTACCCCAAAACCTTCTACTCCTACCAACACAACGAGAGCACCTACTTCTACCACCGGCCCTGCTACCTCTACCTCCATCACGAGCGATTCTATTTCTACAACAGAAACTACTACTCCTACCAACAGGAAGAGAGCTCCTACTTCTTCTACAGAAACTACTATTCCTACTACCACCACGAGCACAACTACTTCTACCACAGACCGTACTACTCCTACCACCACCCCGAGTGTAAGTACTTCTACCACAGACACTACTGCTCTTACCACCACCACGAGTGCAAATACTTCTACCACAGACACTAGTGTTCCTACCACCAACACTGGTGCCAGTACTTCTACCACAGAAACTACTACTTCTACACCCACCACGAGCGCAACTACTTCTACTACAGACATTTCTACTGCTATCACAACCATGAGCCTCCTACTTCTATCAGAGACCGTGCAATTACTACCAGGAGGACTAGCGCTCTTCCTTCTAACACAGACACTACTACGCCTACCTCCATCACTAGCCCTCCTACTTCTACCACCATACCTGCTACTTCTATCACCACCATGAGCACAACTACTTCTACCACAGACACTACGACTCCTGTCACCACCACAAATGCTCATACAAATACGAAAGAGAATACTACTCCTACCACCCCCACGAGAACCACTGCTTCTAAAACAGACACTACTACTCTTACCACTATCACGAGAGAACCTATGTGTACCACAGACCCTGCTATTCCTATCACCACCACGAGCACTGCGACTTCTACCACAGAAACTACTACTCGTAACACCACCATGGGCGCTCATACTTCTACCAAAGACACTACTACACCTTCAACCACCACGAGCGCTCATACTTCTACCAAAGACATTATTACTCCTAGAACCACTACGACCACCACTACTGCTATCACAAACGCTACTAATCCTACCACAACCACGGGAGCACCTACTTCTACCACAGACCCTGATACTCCTACCAACACCCTGAGCGCTCCTACTTCTACCACAGAAACTACTACTACTACCACCAACACGAGCACTCCTATTTCTACCACGGAAACTACTAATTCTCCCTCCACCACGAGCACAGCTTCTACTACCACAGAGAACACTACTCTTACCACCACCACCAGTGCTCCTACTTCTACCACAGACACTACTACTCCAAGCACCTCCACGAGCACTCCTACATCTACCACAGACAGTACTACTCCTACCAACAAAATGAGCACTCCTACTTCTACCAAAGAAACTACTATCCTACCAGCACCATGAGCACTCCTACTTCTACCACAGAACATGCAACTCCAAGCACCACCACAGGCGATACTACTTCTAGCACAAAACCTGCTACTCCTACCACCACCACGAGTGCAACTACTTGTACCACAAAATATGCTACTCCTTCCAACACGACGAGAGCACCTACTTCTACCACAGGCCCTGCTACTCCTACCTCCATCACGAGCGATCATACTTCTACCCCAGAATCTACTGCTCCTACCACCAAGAGTGCTCCTACTTCTACCAAAGAAACTACTAGTTCTCCCACCCCCACGAGCACAACTACTTCTACCAGAGCACTACTACTCCTACCACCAGAACGAGAGCCACTACTTCTACCCTAGAAACTACTACTACCACAAACACCACGAGTGCTTCTTGTTCTACCACAAAACCTGTTATGCCTACCACCACCACGAGCGATCCTACTTCTACCACAGACACTACTACACCTACCACCACCACGAGCAATCCTACTTCTACCACAGAATCAACTACTCCTAACACCACCACGAGCGCTCCTGCTTCTACCACAGAAAGTACTACTCCTACCACCAGCACGAGCGCAACAACTTCTACTACAGACACTAATACACCTACAACCAAGATGAGTGCTCCTACTTCTACCACAGTCACCACTACTCCCACCAACACCACGAGCGCTCCTACTTCTACCACAGACAGTCCTACTCCTACCACCACCACGAGCGCTCCTACCTCTAAGGAAGTATATAGTACTCTGAACACCACCACGAGCTCTCCTACTTCTACTAGAGAAACTACTACTACCAAGACCACGAACGCTCCTACTTCTTCCACAGACTGTGCAACTCCTACCACCACCAAGTGTGCTCCTACTTCTAACACAGAACATGCTGCTCCTACCACCACCACGAGCAAAACTACTTCTAACAGAGACCCTGCTACTCGTACCACCACGAGAGCACCTACTTCTACCACAGGCACGGCAACTCCTACCACCACAATGAGCGCTCCTAATTCAACCACAGAAACTAAAACACCCACCAGCACCACGAGCGCCCCTACTTCTAGTACAGACTCTAGTACTCCTACCACCAACAGGAACGCTCCTACTTCTACCACAGAAACTACTACTAATACCACGGGAACGAGCACAACATCTTCTACCACAGACAGAACTATTCCTACCACCACCACGAGTTCCCGTACTTCTACCACAGACAATACTACTACCTCCACCAGGAGCACAAGTACTTCTAGCACACAAACTACTACTCCTACCACCACCACGAGTGCAACTACTACTACCACTGACACAACTACTCCTACCACCACCACGAGTTCGCATATTTCTACGAAAGACTTTGCTACTCCTACCTGCCTCACGATCACCAGTCCTTCAACCACAGAAATTACTACACCTTCCACCAACAGAAGAACACCTCCTTGTACCACAGACCCTGTTACTCCTACCACCACCAAGAGCACTCCTACTTCTACCGCAGAAACTACTACTCCAACCACCACAACGAACACTCCTACTTCTACTGCAGAAAATACTGCTCCTATCACCACCACGAGCGAACTACATCTACCACAGACACTACTACTCCTTACACCATCACGAGCTCTCCTACTTCTACTAGAGGAACTACTACTACCAAGACCACGAGCGCTCCTATTTCTTCCACAGACTGTGCAACTCCTACCACCACCAAGTGCGCTCCTACTTCTCACACAGAACATGCTGCTCCTACCACCACCATGAGCAAAACTACTTCTAATAGAGACCCTGCTACTCGTAACCCCACCCTGAGAGCACCTACTTCTACCACAGGCACTGCAACTCCTACCACCACAATGAGTGCTCCTAATTCAATCACAGAAACAAAAACTCCCACCAGCACCACGAGTGCCCCTACTTCTACTACAGACACTAGTACTCCTACCACAACCAGGAACGCTCCTACTTCTACCACAGGAAGTACTACTAATACCACGGGAACGAGCACAACAACTTCTACCACAGACAGTGCTATTCCTACCACCACCACGAGCTCTCCTACTTCTACCACAGACACTACTACTCCTACCACCACCACGAGTGCAACTACTACTACCACTGAAACTACTATTCCTACCACCACCATGAGTGCTCATATGTCTACGAAAGTCATTACTACTACCAACCACACGATCACCAGTCCTTCTACCACAGAAACTACTACTCCTACCTCCACCACAAGAGCACCTACTTGTTCCACAGACCCTGTGACTCCTACCACCACCAAGAGCACTCCTACTTCTACCACAGAAACCACTACTCCAACAACCACAATGAACACTGCTACTTCTACTGCAGAAACTACTGCTCCTACCACCACCACGAGCGAACTACATCTACCACCAACACTACTATGCCTAACACCATCACGAGCGCTCCTACTTCTACCACAGACACTATTACTCCAAGAAACACCATGAGCTCTCCTCCCTCTACCATAGACACTACTCCTCCTACCAACACAACGAGCGCTCCTACTTCTATCAAAGAAACTACTACCCTACCACCACCATGAACGCTCCTACTTCTACCACAGAACATGCAACGCATACCACCACCACAAGTGTTACTACTTCTACCACAATACCTGCTTCTCCCACCACCACCGCGAGTGGATCTTCTTGTACCCCAAAACCTTCTACTCCTACCAACACAACGAGAGCACCTACTTCTACCACCGGCCCTGCTACCTCTACCTCCATCACGAGCGATTCTATTTCTACAACAGAAACTACTACTCCTACCAACAGGAAGAGAGCTCCTACTTCTTCTACAGAAACTACTATTCCTACTACCACCACGAGCGCAACTACTTCTACCACAGACCGTACTACTCCTACCACCACCCCGAGTGTAAGTACTTCTACCACAGACACTACTGCTCTTACCACCACCACGAGTGCAAATACTTCTACCACAGACACTAGTGTTCCTACCACCAACACTGGTGCCAGTACTTCTACCACAGAAACTACTACTCCTACACCCACCACGAGCGCAACTACTTCTACCACAGACATTTCTACTGCTATCACAACCATGAGCCTCCTACTTCTATCAGAGACCGTGCAATTACTACCAGGAGGACTAGCGCTCTTCCTTCTAACACAGACACTACTACGCCTACCTCCATCACTAGCCCTTCTACTTCTACCACCATACCTGCTACTTCTACCACCACCATGAGCACAACTACTTCTACCACAGACACTACGACTCCTGTCACCACCACAAATGCTCATACAAATACGAAAGAGAATACTACTCCTACCACCCCCACGAGAACCACTGCTTCTAACACAGACACTACTACTCTTACCACTATCACGAGAGAACCTATTTGTACCACAGACCCTGCTATTCCTATCACCACCACGAGCACTGCGACTTCTACCACAGAAACTACTACTCGTAACACCACCATGGGCGCTCATACTTCTACCAAAGACACTACTACACCTTCAACCACCACGAGCGCTCATACTTCTACCAAAGACATTATTACTCCTAGAACCACTACGATCACCACTACTGCTATCTCAAACGCTACTAATCCTATCACAACCACGGGAGGACCTACTTCTACCACAGACCCTGATATTCCTACCAACACCCTGAGCTCTCCTACTTCTACCACAGAAACTACTACTACTACCACCAACACGAGCACTCCTACTTCTACCACGGAAACTACTAATTCTCCCTCCACCACGAGCACAGCTTCTACTACCACAGACAATACTACTCTTACAACCACCACCAGTGCTCCTACTTCTACCACAGAAACTACTACTACTACCACCAACACGAGCACTCCTACTTCTACCACGGAAACTACTAATTCTCCCTCCACCACGAGCACAGCTTCTACTACCACAGACAATACTACTCTTACAACCACCACCAGTGCTCCTACTTCTACCACAGACACTACTACTCCAAGCACCTCCACGAGCACTCCTACATCTACCACAGACACTACTACTCCTACCAACAAAATGAGAACTCCTTCTTCTACCAAAGAAACTACTACCCTACCACCACCATGAGCACTCCTACTTCTACCACAGAACATCCAACTCCAAGCACCACCACAGGCGATACTACTTCTAGCACAAAACCTGCTACTCCTACCACCACCACGAGTGCAACTACTTGTACCACAAAATATGCTACTCCTTCCAACACGATGAGAGCACCTACTTCTACCACAGGCCCTGCTACTCCTACCTCCATCACGAGCGATCATACTTCTACCCCAGAATCTACTGCTCCTACCACCAAGAGTGCTCCTACTTCCACCACAGAAACTGCTAGTTCTCCCACCCCCACGAGCACAACTACTTCTATCAGAGCACTACTACTCCTACCACCAGAACGAGAGCCACTACTTCTACCCTAGAAACTACTACTACCACAAACACCACGAGTGCTTCTTCTTCTACCACAAAACCTGTTATGCCTACCACCACCACGAGCGATCCTACTTCTACCACAGACACTACTACACCTACCACCACCACGAGCAATCCTACTTCTACCACAGAATCAACTACTCCTAACACCACCACAAGCGCTCCTGCTTCTACCACAGAAAGTACTACTCCTACCACCAGCACGAGCGCAACAACTTCTACTACAGACACTAATACACCTACAACCAAGATGAGTGCTCCTACTTCTACCACAGTCACCACTACTCCCACCAACACCACGAGCGCTCCTACTTCTACCACAGACAGTCCTACTCCTACCACCACCACGAGCGCTCCAACCTCTAAGGAAGTATCTAGTACTCTGAACACCACCACGAGCTCTCCTACTTCTACTAGAGAAACTACTACTACCAAGACCACGAACGCTCCTACTTCTTCCACAGACTGTGCAACTCCTACCACCACCAAGTGCGCTCCTACTTCTAACACAGAACATGCTGCTCCTACCACCACCACGAGCAAAACTACTTCTAACAGAGACCCTGCTACTCGTAACACCACCCTGAGAGCACCTACTTCTACCACAGGCACTGCAACTCCTACCACCACAATGAGCGCTCCTAATTCAACCACAGAAACTAAAACTCCCACCAGCACCACGAGTGCCCCTACTTCTACTACAGACACTAGTACTCCTACCACCAACAGGAACGCTCCTACTTCTACCACAGAAACTAATACCAATACCACAGGAAGGAGCACAACAACTTCTACCACAGACAGAACTATTCCTACCACCACCACGAGTTCCCGTACTTCTACCACAGACAATACTACTACCTCCACCACGAGCACAAGTACTTCTAGCACATAAACTACTACTCCTACCACCACCACGAGTGCAACTACTACTACCACTGACACTACTACTCCTACCACCACCACGAGTGCGCATATTTCTACGAAAGACTTTACTACTCCTACCTGCCCCACGATCACCAGTCCTTCAACCACAGAAACTACTACACCTACCACCAACAGAAGAACACCTCCTTGTACCACACACCCTGTTACTCCTACCACCACCAAGAGCACTCCTACTTCTACCACAGAAACTACTACTCCAACCACCACAACGAACACTCCTACTTCTACTGCAGAAAATACTGCTCCTATCACCACCACGAGCGAACTACATCTACCACAGACACTACTACTCCTAACACCATCACGAGCGCTCCTACTTCTACCACAGACACTATTACTCCAAGAAGCACCATGAGTGATCTCCTCCCTCTACCACAGACACTACTCCTCCTAACAACACAACAAGCGCTCCTACTTCTATCAAAGAAACTATTACCCTACCACCACCACGAGCGCTCGTACCTCTAACAAAGTATCTAGTACTCTGAACACCACCACGAGCTCTCCTACTTCTACTAGAGGAACTACTACTACCAAGACCACGAGCGCTCCTATTTCTTCCACAGACTGTGCAACTCCTACCACCACCAAGTGCGCTCCTACTTCTCACACAGAACATGCTGCTCCTACCACCACCACGAGCAAAACTACTTCTAACAGAGACCTGCTACTCGTAACACCACCCTGAGAGCACCTACTTCTACCACAGGCACGGCAACTCCTACCACCACAATGAGCGCTCCTAATTCAACCACAGAAACAAAAACTCCCACCACCACCACGAGCGCCCCTACTTCTACTACAGACACTAGTACTCCTAACACAACCAGGAACGCTCCTACTTCTACCACAGGAACTACTACTAATACCACGGGAACGAGTACAACAACTTCTACCACAGACAGTACTATTGCTACCACCACCACGAGCTCTCCTACTTCTGCCACAGACACTACTACTCCTACCACCACCACGAGTGCAACTACTACTACCACTGAAACTACTATTCCTACCACCACCATGACTGCACATATGTCTACGAAAGTCATTACTACTACCAACCACATGATCACCAGTCCTTCTACCACAGAAACTACTACTCCTACCTCCACCACAAGAGCACCTACTTGTTCCACAGACCCTGTGACTCCTACCACCACCAAGAGCACTCCTACTTCTACCACAGAAACCACTACTCCAACAACCACAATGAACACTGCTACTTCTACTGCAGAAACTACTGCTCCTACCACCACCACGAGCGAACTACATCTACCACCAACACTACTATGCCTAACACCATCACGAGCGCTCCTACTTCTACCACAGACACTATTACTCCAAGAAACACCATGAGCTCTCCTCCCTCTACCATAGACACTACTCCTCCTACCAACACAACGAGCGCTCCTACTTCTATCAAAGAAACTACTACCCTACCACCACCATGAACGCTCCTACTTCTACCACAGAACATGCAACGCATACCACCACCACAAGTGTTACTACTTCTACCACAATACCTGCTTCTCCCACCACCACCGCGAGTGGATCTTCTTGTACCCCAAAACCTTCTACTCCTACCAACACAACGAGAGCACCTACTTCTACCACCGGCCCTGCTACCTCTACCTCCATCACGAGCGATTCTATTTCTACAACAGAAACTACTACTCCTACCAACAGGAAGAGAGCTCCTACTTCTTCTACAGAAACTACTATTCCTATCCTACTACCACCACGAGCGCAACTACTTCTACCACAGACCGTACTACTCCTACCACCACCCCGAGTGTAAGTACTTCTACCACAGACACTACTGCTCTTACCACCACCACGAGTGCAAATACTTCTACCACAGACACTAGTGTTCCTACCACCAACACTGGTGCCAGTACTTCTACCACAGAAACTACTACTCCTACACCCACCACGAGCGCAACTACTTCTACCACAGACATTTCTACTGCTATCACAACCATGAGCCTCCTACTTCTATCAGAGACCGTGCAATTACTACCAGGAGGACTAGCGCTCTTCCTTCTAACACAGACACTACTACGCCTACCTCCATCACTAGCCCTTCTACTTCTACCACCATACCTGCTACTTCTACCACCACCATGAGCACAACTACTTCTACCACAGACACTACGACTCCTGTCACCACCACAAATGCTCATACAAATACGAAAGAGAATACTACTCCTACCACCCCCACGAGAACCACTGCTTCTAACACAGACACTACTACTCTTACCACTATCACGAGAGAACCTATTTGTACCACAGACCCTGCTATTCCTATCACCACCACGAGCACTGCGACTTCTACCACAGAAACTACTACTCGTAACACCACCATGGGCGCTCATACTTCTACCAAAGACACTACTACACCTTCAACCACCACGAGCGCTCATACTTCTACCAAAGACATTATTACTCCTAGAACCACTACGATCACCACTACTGCTATCTCAAACGCTACTAATCCTATCACAACCACGGGAGCACCTACTTCTACCACAGACCCTGATATTCCTACCAACACCCTGAGCTCTCCTACTTCTACCACAGAAACTACTACTACTACCACCAACACGAGCACTCCTACTTCTACCACGGAAACTACTAATTCTCCCTCCACCACGAGCACAGCTTCTACTACCACAGACAATACTACTCTTACAACCACCACCAGTGCTCCTACTTCTACCACAGAAACTACTACTACTACCACCAACACGAGCACTCCTACTTCTACCACGGAAACTACTAATTCTCCCTCCACCACGAGCACAGCTTCTACTACCACAGACAATACTACTCTTACAACCACCACCAGTGCTCCTACTTCTACCACAGACACTACTACTCCAAGCACCTCCACGAGCACTCCTACATCTACCACAGACACTACTACTCCTACCAACAAAATGAGAACTCCTTCTTCTACCAAAGAAACTACTACCCTACCACCACCATGAGCACTCCTACTTCTACCACAGAACATGCAACTCCAAGCACCACCACAGGCGATACTACTTCTAGCACAAAACCTGCTACTCCTACCACCACCACGAGTGCAACTACTTGTACCACAAAATATGCTACTCCTTCCAACACGACGAGAGCACCTACTTCTACCACAGGCCCTGCTACTCCTACCTCCATCACGAGCGATCATACTTCTACCCCAGAATCTACTGCTCCTACCACCAAGAGTGCTCCTACTTCCACCACAGAAACTGCTAGTTCTCCCACCCCCACGAGCACAACTACTTCTATCAGAGCACTACTACTCCTACCACCAGAACGAGAGCCACTACTTCTACCCTAGAAACTACTACTACCACAAACACCACGAGTGCTTCTTCTTCTACCACAAAACCTGTTATGCCTACCACCACCACGAGCGATCCTACTTCTACCACAGACACTACTACACCTACCACCACCACGAGCAATCCTACTTCTACCACAGAATCAACTACTCCTAACACCACCACAAGCGCTCCTGCTTCTACCACAGAAAGTACTACTCCTACCACCAGCACGAGCGCAACAACTTCTACTACAGACACTAATACACCTACAACCAAGATGAGTGCTCCTACTTCTACCACAGTCACCACTACTCCCACCAACACCACGAGCGCTCCTACTTCTACCACAGACAGTCCTACTCCTACCACCACCACGAGCGCTCCAACCTCTAAGGAAGTATCTAGTACTCTGAACACCACCACGAGCTCTCCTACTTCTACTAGAGAAACTACTACTACCAAGACCACGAACGCTCCTACTTCTTCCACAGACTGTGCAACTCCTACCACCACCAAGTGCGCTCCTACTTCTAACACAGAACATGCTGCTCCTACCACCACCACGAGCAAAACTACTTCTAACAGAGACCCTGCTACTCGTAACACCACCCTGAGAGCACCTACTTCTACCACAGGCACTGCAACTCCTACCACCACAATGAGCGCTCCTAATTCAACCACAGAAACTAAAACTCCCAACAGCACCACGAGTGCCCCTACTTCTACTACAGACACTAGTACTCCTACCACCAACAGGAACGCTCCTACTTCTACCACAGAAACAAATACCAATACCACAGGAAGGAGCACAACAACTTCTACCACAGACAGAACTATTCCTACCACCACCACGAGTTCCCGTACTTCTACCACAGACAATACTACTACCTCCACCACGAGCACAAGTACTTCTAGCACATAAACTACTACTCCTACCACCACCACGAGTGCAACTACTACTACCACTGACACTACTACTCCTACCACCACCACGAGTGCGCATATTTCTACGAAAGACTTTACTACTCCTACCTGCCCCACGATCACCAGTCCTTCAACCACAGAAACTACTACACCTACCACCAACAGAAGAACACCTCCTTGTACCACACACCCTGTTACTCCTACCACCACCAAGAGCACTCCTACTTCTACCACAGAAACTACTACTCCAACCACCACAACGAACACTCCTACTTCTACTGCAGAAAATACTGCTCCTATCACCACCACGAGCGAACTACATCTACCACAGACACTACTACTCCTAACACCATCACGAGCGCTCCTACTTCTACCACAGACACTATTACTCCAAGAAGCACCATGAGTGATCTCCTCCCTCTACCACAGACACTACTCCTCCTAACAATACAACAAGCGCTCCTACTTCTATCAAAGAAACTATTACCCTACCACCACCACGAGCGCTCGTACCTCTAACAAAGTATCTAGTACTCTGAACACCACCACGAGCTCTCCTACTTCTACTAGAGGAACTACTACTACCAAGACCACGAGCGCTCCTATTTCTTCCACAGACTGTGCAACTCCTACCACCACCAAGTGCGCTCCTACTTCTCACACAGAACATGCTGCTCCTACCACCACCACGAGCAAAACTACTTCTAACAGAGACCTGCTACTCGTAACACCACCCTGACAGCACCTACTTCTACCACAGGCACGGCAACTCCTACCACCACAATGAGCGCTCCTAATTCAACCACAGAAACAAAAACTCCCACCACCACCACGAGCGCCCCTACTTCTACTACAGACACTAGTACTCCTAACACAACCAGGAACGCTCCTACTTCTACCACAGGAACTACTACTAATACCACGGGAACGAGTACAACAACTTCTACCACAGACAGTACTATTGCTACCACCACCACGAGCTCTCCTACTTCTGCCACAGACACTACTACTCTTACCACCATCACGAGTGCAACTACTACTACCACTGAAACTACTATTCCTACCACCACCATGACTGCACATATGTCTACGAAAGTCATTACTACTCCTACCAACCACACGATCACCAGTCCTTCTACCACAGAAACTACTACTCCTACCTCCACCACAAGAGCACCTACTTGTTCCACAGACCCTGTGACTCCTACCACCACCAAGAGCACTCCTACTTCTACCACAGAAACCACTACTCCAACAACCACAATGAACACTGCTACTTCTACTGCAGAAACTACTGCTCCTACCACCACCACGAGCGAACTACATCTACCACCAACACTACTATGCCTAACACCATCACGAGCGCTCCTACTTCTACCACAGACACTATTACTCCAAGAAACACCATGAGCTCTCCTCCCTCTACCATAGACACTACTCCTCCTACCAACACAACGAGCGCTCCTACTTCTATCAAAGAAACTACTACCCTACCACCACCATGAACGCTCCTACTTCTACCACAGAACATGCAACGCATACCACCACCACAAGTGTTACTACTTCTACCACAATACCTGCTTCTCCCACCACCACCGCGAGTGGATCTTCTTGTACCCCAAAACCTTCTACTCCTACCAACACAACGAGAGCACCTACTTCTACCACCGGCCCTGCTACCTCTACCTCCATCACGAGCGATTCTATTTCTACAACAGAAACTACTACTCCTACCAACAGGAAGAGAGCTCCTACTTCTTCTACAGAAACTACTATTCCTATCCTACTACCACCACGAGCGCAACTACTTCTACCACAGACCGTACTACTCCTACCACCACCCCGAGTGTAAGTACTTCTACCACAGACACTACTGCTCTTACCACCACCACGAGTGCAAATACTTCTACCACAGACACTAGTGTTCCTACCACCAACACTGGTGCCAGTACTTCTACCACAGAAACTACTACTCCTACACCCACCACGAGCGCAACTACTTCTACCACAGACATTTCTACTGCTATCACAACCATGAGCCTCCTACTTCTATCAGAGACCGTGCAATTACTACCAGGAGGACTAGCGCTCTTCCTTCTAACACAGACACTACTACGCCTACCTCCATCACTAGCCCTTCTACTTCTACCACCATACCTGCTACTTCTACCACCACCATGAGCACAACTACTTCTACCACAGACACTACGACTCCTGTCACCACCACAAATGCTCATACAAATACGAAAGAGAATACTACTCCTACCACCCCCACGAGAACCACTGCTTCTAACACAGACACTACTACTCTTACCACTATCACGAGAGAACCTATTTGTACCACAGACCCTGCTATTCCTATCACCACCACGAGCACTGCGACTTCTACCACAGAAACTACTACTCGTAACACCACCATGGGCGCTCATACTTCTACCAAAGACACTACTACACCTTCAACCACCACGAGCGCTCATACTTCTACCAAAGACATTATTACTCCTAGAACCACTACGATCACCACTACTGCTATCTCAAACGCTACTAATCCTATCACAACCACGGGAGCACCTACTTCTACCACAGACCCTGATATTCCTACCAACACCCTGAGCTCTCCTACTTCTACCACAGAAACTACTACTACTACCACCAACACGAGCACTCCTACTTCTACCACGGAAACTACTAATTCTCCCTCCACCACGAGCACAGCTTCTACTACCACAGACAATACTACTCTTACAACCACCACCAGTGCTCCTACTTCTACCACAGAAACTACTACTACTACCACCAACACGAGCACTCCTACTTCTACCACGGAAACTACTAATTCTCCCTCCACCACGAGCACAGCTTCTACTACCACAGACAATACTACTCTTACAACCACCACCAGTGCTCCTACTTCTACCACAGACACTACTACTCCAAGCACCTCCACGAGCACTCCTACATCTACCACAGACACTACTACTCCTACCAACAAAATGAGAACTCCTTCTTCTACCAAAGAAACTACTACCCTACCACCACCATGAGCACTCCTACTTCTACCACAGAACATGCAACTCCAAGCACCACCACAGGCGATACTACTTCTAGCACAAAACCTGCTACTCCTACCACCACCACGAGTGCAACTACTTGTACCACAAAATATGCTACTCCTTCCAACACGACGAGAGCACCTACTTCTACCACAGGCCCTGCTACTCCTACCTCCATCACGAGCGATCATACTTCTACCCCAGAATCTACTGCTCCTACCACCAAGAGTGCTCCTACTTCCACCACAGAAACTGCTAGTTCTCCCACCCCCACGAGCACAACTACTTCTATCAGAGCACTACTACTCCTACCACCAGAACGAGAGCCACTACTTCTACCCTAGAAACTACTACTACCACAAACACCACGAGTGCTTCTTCTTCTACCACAAAACCTGTTATGCCTACCACCACCACGAGCGATCCTACTTCTACCACAGACACTACTACACCTACCACCACCACGAGCAATCCTACTTCTACCACAGAATCAACTACTCCTAACACCACCACAAGCGCTCCTGCTTCTACCACAGAAAGTACTACTCCTACCACCAGCACGAGCGCAACAACTTCTACTACAGACACTAATACACCTACAACCAAGATGAGTGCTCCTACTTCTACCACAGTCACCACTACTCCCACCAACACCACGAGCGCTCCTACTTCTACCACAGACAGTCCTACTCCTACCACCACCACGAGCGCTCCAACCTCTAAGGAAGTATCTAGTACTCTGAACACCACCACGAGCTCTCCTACTTCTACTAGAGAAACTACTACTACCAAGACCACGAACGCTCCTACTTCTTCCACAGACTGTGCAACTCCTACCACCACCAAGTGCGCTCCTACTTCTAACACAGAACATGCTGCTCCTACCACCACCACGAGCAAAACTACTTCTAACAGAGACCCTGCTACTCGTAACACCACCCTGAGAGCACCTACTTCTACCACAGGCACTGCAACTCCTACCACCACAATGAGCGCTCCTAATTCAACCACAGAAACTAAAACTCCCAACAGCACCACGAGTGCCCCTACTTCTACTACAGACACTAGTACTCCTACCACCAACAGGAACGCTCCTACTTCTACCACAGAAACTAATACCAATACCACAGGAAGGAGCACAACAACTTCTACCACAGACAGAACTATTCCTACCACCACCACGAGTTCCCGTACTTCTACCACAGACAATACTACTACCTCCACCACGAGCACAAGTACTTCTAGCACATAAACTACTACTCCTACCACCACCACGAGTGCAACTACTACTACCACTGACACTACTACTCCTACCACCACCACGAGTGCGCATATTTCTACGAAAGACTTTACTACTCCTACCTGCCCCACGATCACCAGTCCTTCAACCACAGAAACTACTACACCTACCACCAACAGAAGAACACCTCCTTGTACCACACACCCTGTTACTCCTACCACCACCAAGAGCACTCCTACTTCTACCACAGAAACTACTACTCCAACCACCACAACGAAC
This sequence comes from Balaenoptera ricei, assembly GCF_028023285.1. NCBI lineage: Eukaryota > Metazoa > Chordata > Mammalia > Artiodactyla > Balaenopteridae > Balaenoptera > Balaenoptera ricei. The sequence continues at coordinate 79,496,647 of NC_082654.1, forward strand.
ACTCCTACTTCTACTGCAGAAAATACTGCTCCTATCACCACCACGAGCGAACTACATCTACCACAGACACTACTACTCCTAACACCATCACGAGCGCTCCTACTTCTACCACAGACACTATTACTCCAAGAAGCACCATGAGTGATCTCCTCCCTCTACCACAGACACTACTCCTCCTAACAATACAACAAGCGCTCCTACTTCTATCAAAGAAACTATTACCCTACCACCACCACGAGCGCTCGTACCTCTAACAAAGTATCTAGTACTCTGAACACCACCACGAGCTCTCCTACTTCTACTAGAGGAACTACTACTACCAAGACCACGAGCGCTCCTATTTCTTCCACAGACTGTGCAACTCCTACCACCACCAAGTGCGCTCCTACTTCTCACACAGAACATGCTGCTCCTACCACCACCACGAGCAAAACTACTTCTAACAGAGACCTGCTACTCGTAACACCACCCTGAGAGCACCTACTTCTACCACAGGCACGGCAACTCCTACCACCACAATGAGCGCTCCTAATTCAACCACAGAAACAAAAACTCCCACCACCACCACGAGCGCCCCTACTTCTACTACAGACACTAGTACTCCTAACACAACCAGGAACGCTCCTACTTCTACCACAGGAACTACTACTAATACCACGGGAACGAGTACAACAACTTCTACCACAGACAGTACTATTGCTACCACCACCACGAGCTCTCCTACTTCTGCCACAGACACTACTACTCTTACCACCATCACGAGTGCAACTACTACTACCACTGAAACTACTATTCCTACCACCACCATGACTGCACATATGTCTACGAAAGTCATTACTACTCCTACCAACCACACGATCACCAGTCCTTCTACCACAGAAACTACTACTCCTACCTCCACCACAAGAGCACCTACTTGTTCCACAGACCCTGTGACTCCTACCACCACCAAGAGCACTCCTACTTCTACCACAGAAACCACTACTCCAACAACCACAATGAACACTGCTACTTCTACTGCAGAAACTACTGCTCCTACCACCACCACGAGCGAACTACATCTACCACCAACACTACTATGCCTAACACCATCACGAGCGCTCCTACTTCTACCACAGACACTATTACTCCAAGAAACACCATGAGCTCTCCTCCCTCTACCATAGACACTACTCCTCCTACCAACACAACGAGCGCTCCTACTTCTATCAAAGAAACTACTACCCTACCACCACCATGAACGCTCCTACTTCTACCACAGAACATGCAACGCATACCACCACCACAAGTGTTACTACTTCTACCACAATACCTGCTTCTCCCACCACCACCGCGAGTGGATCTTCTTGTACCCCAAAACCTTCTACTCCTACCAACACAACGAGAGCACCTACTTCTACCACCGGCCCTGCTACCTCTACCTCCATCACGAGCGATTCTATTTCTACAACAGAAACTACTACTCCTACCAACAGGAAGAGAGCTCCTACTTCTTCTACAGAAACTACTATTCCTATCCTACTACCACCACGAGCGCAACTACTTCTACCACAGACCGTACTACTCCTACCACCACCCCGAGTGTAAGTACTTCTACCACAGACACTACTGCTCTTACCACCACCACGAGTGCAAATACTTCTACCACAGACACTAGTGTTCCTACCACCAACACTGGTGCCAGTACTTCTACCACAGAAACTACTACTCCTACACCCACCACGAGCGCAACTACTTCTACCACAGACATTTCTACTGCTATCACAACCATGAGCCTCCTACTTCTATCAGAGACCGTGCAATTACTACCAGGAGGACTAGCGCTCTTCCTTCTAACACAGACACTACTACGCCTACCTCCATCACTAGCCCTTCTACTTCTACCACCATACCTGCTACTTCTACCACCACCATGAGCACAACTACTTCTACCACAGACACTACGACTCCTGTCACCACCACAAATGCTCATACAAATACGAAAGAGAATACTACTCCTACCACCCCCACGAGAACCACTGCTTCTAACACAGACACTACTACTCTTACCACTATCACGAGAGAACCTATTTGTACCACAGACCCTGCTATTCCTATCACCACCACGAGCACTGCGACTTCTACCACAGAAACTACTACTCGTAACACCACCATGGGCGCTCATACTTCTACCAAAGACACTACTACACCTTCAACCACCACGAGCGCTCATACTTCTACCAAAGACATTATTACTCCTAGAACCACTACGATCACCACTACTGCTATCTCAAACGCTACTAATCCTATCACAACCACGGGAGCACCTACTTCTACCACAGACCCTGATATTCCTACCAACACCCTGAGCTCTCCTACTTCTACCACAGAAACTACTACTACTACCACCAACACGAGCACTCCTACTTCTACCACGGAAACTACTAATTCTCCCTCCACCACGAGCACAGCTTCTACTACCACAGACAATACTACTCTTACAACCACCACCAGTGCTCCTACTTCTACCACAGAAACTACTACTACTACCACCAACACGAGCACTCCTACTTCTACCACGGAAACTACTAATTCTCCCTCCACCACGAGCACAGCTTCTACTACCACAGACAATACTACTCTTACAACCACCACCAGTGCTCCTACTTCTACCACAGACACTACTACTCCAAGCACCTCCACGAGCACTCCTACATCTACCACAGACACTACTACTCCTACCAACAAAATGAGAACTCCTTCTTCTACCAAAGAAACTACTACCCTACCACCGCCATGAGCACTCCTACTTCTACCACAGAACATGCAACTCCAAGCACCACCACAGGCGATACTACTTCTAGCACAAAACCTGCTACTCCTACCACCACCACGAGTGCAACTACTTGTACCACAAAATATGCTACTCCTTCCAACACGACGAGAGCACCTACTTCTACCACAGGCCCTGCTACTCCTACCTCCATCACGAGCGATCATACTTCTACCCCAGAATCTACTGCTCCTACCACCAAGAGTGCTCCTACTTCCACCACAGAAACTGCTAGTTCTCCCACCCCCACGAGCACAACTACTTCTATCAGAGCACTACTACTCCTACCACCAGAACGAGAGCCACTACTTCTACCCTAGAAACTACTACTACCACAAACACCACGAGTGCTTCTTCTTCTACCACAAAACCTGTTATGCCTACCACCACCACGAGCGATCCTACTTCTACCACAGACACTACTACACCTACCACCACCACGAGCAATCCTACTTCTACCACAGAATCAACTACTCCTAACACCACCACAAGCGCTCCTGCTTCTACCACAGAAAGTACTACTCCTACCACCAGCACGAGCGCAACAACTTCTACTACAGACACTAATACACCTACAACCAAGATGAGTGCTCCTACTTCTACCACAGTCACCACTACTCCCACCAACACCACGAGCGCTCCTACTTCTACCACAGACAGTCCTACTCCTACCACCACCACGAGCGCTCCAACCTCTAAGGAAGTATCTAGTACTCTGAACACCACCACGAGCTCTCCTACTTCTACTAGAGAAACTACTACTACCAAGACCACGAACGCTCCTACTTCTTCCACAGACTGTGCAACTCCTACCACCACCAAGTGCGCTCCTACTTCTAACACAGAACATGCTGCTCCTACCACCACCACGAGCAAAACTACTTCTAACAGAGACCCTGCTACTCGTAACACCACCCTGAGAGCACCTACTTCTACCACAGGCACTGCAACTCCTACCACCACAATGAGTGCTCCTAATTCAACCACAGAAACTAAAACTCCCACCAGCACCACGAGTGCCCCTACTTCTACTACAGACACTAGTACTCCTACCACCAACAGGAACGCTCCTACTTCTACCACAGGAAGTACTACTAATACCACGGGAACGAGCACAACAACTTCTACCACAGACAGTGCTATTCCTACCACCACCACGAGCTCTCCTACTTCTACCACAGACACTACTACTCCTACCACCACCACGAGTGCAACTACTACTACCACTGAAACTACTATTCCTACCACCACCATGAGTGCACATATGTCTACGAAAGTCATTACTACTACCAACCACACGATCACCAGTCCTTCTACCACAGAAACTACTACTCCTACCTCCACCACAAGAGCACCTACTTGTTCCACAGAACCTGTGACTCCTACCACCACCAAGAGCACTCCTACTTCTACCACAGAAACCACTACTCCAACAACCACAATGAACACTGCTACTTCTACTGCAGAAACTACTGCTCCTACCACCACCACGAGCGAACTACATCTACCACCAACACTACTATGCCTAACACCATCACGAGCGCTCCTACTTCTACCACAGACACTATTACTCCAAGAAACACCATGAGCTCTCCTCCCTCTACCATAGACACTACTCCTCCTACCAACACAACGAGCGCTCCTACTTCTATCAAAGAAACTACTACCCTACCACCACCATGAACGCTCCTACTTCTACCACAGAACATGCAACGCATACCACCACCACAAGTGTTACTACTTCTACCACAATACCTGCTTCTCCCACCACCACCGCGAGTGGATCTTCTTGTACCCCAAAACCTTCTACTCCTACCAACACAACGAGAGCACCTACTTCTACCACCGGCCCTGCTACCTCTACCTCCATCACGAGCGATTCTATTTCTACAACAGAAACTACTACTCCTACCAACAGGAAGAGAGCTCCTACTTCTTCTACAGAAACTACTATTCCTACTACCACCACGAGCGCAACTACTTCTACCACAGACCGTACTACTCCTACCACCACCCCGAGTGTAAGTACTTCTACCACAGACACTACTGCTCTTACCACCACCACGAGTGCAAATACTTCTACCACAGACACTAGTGTTCCTACCACCAACACTGGTGCCAGTACTTCTACCACAGAAACTACTACTCCTACACCCACCACGAGCGCAACTACTTCTACCACAGACATTTCTACTGCTATCACAACCATGAGCCTCCTACTTCTATCAGAGACCGTGCAATTACTACCAGGAGGACTAGCGCTCTTCCTTCTAACACAGACACTACTACGCCTACCTCCATCACTAGCCCTTCTACTTCTACCACCATACCTGCTACTTCTACCACCACCATGAGCACAACTACTTCTACCACAGACACTACGACTCCTGTCACCACCACAAATGCTCATACAAATACGAAAGAGAATACTACTCCTACCACCCCCACGAGAACCACTGCTTCTAACACAGACACTACTACTCTTACCACTATCACGAGAGAACCTATTTGTACCACAGACCCTGCTATTCCTATCACCGCCACGAGCACTGCGACTTCTACCACAGAAACTACTACTCGTAACACCACCATGGGCGCTCATACTTCTACCAAAGACACTACTACACCTTCAACCACCACGAGCGCTCATACTTCTACCAAAGACATTATTACTCCTAGAACCACTACGATCACCACTACTGCTATCTCAAACGCTACTAATCCTATCACAACCACGGGAGCACCTACTTCTACCACAGACCCTGATATTCCTACCAACACCCTGAGCTCTCCTACTTCTACCACAGAAACTACTACTACTACCACCAACACGAGCACTCCTACTTCTACCACGGAAACTACTAATTCTCCCTCCACCACGAGCACAGCTTCTACTACCACAGACAATACTACTCTTACAACCACCACCAGTGCTCCTACTTCTACCACAGAAACTACTACTACTACCACCAACACGAGCACTCCTACTTCTACCACGGAAACTACTAATTCTCCCTCCACCACGAGCACAGCTTCTACTACCACAGACAATACTACTCTTACAACCACCACCAGTGCTCCTACTTCTACCACAGACACTACTACTCCAAGCACCTCCACGAGCACTCCTACATCTACCACAGACACTACTACTCCTACCAACAAAATGAGAACTCCTTCTTCTACCAAAGAAACTACTACCCTACCACCACCATGAGCACTCCTACTTCTACCACAGAACATGCAACTCCAAGCACCACCACAGGCGATACTACTTCTAGCACAAAACCTGCTAGTCCTACCACCACCACGAGTGCAACTACTTGTACCACAAAATATGCTACTCCTTCCAACACGACGAGAGCACCTACTTCTACCACAGGCCCTGCTACTCCTACCTCCATCACGAGCGATCATACTTCTACCCCAGAATCTACTGCTCCTACCACCAAGAGTGCTCCTACTTCCACCACAGAAACTGCTAGTTCTCCCACCCCCACGAGCACAACTACTTCTATCAGAGCACTACTACTCCTACCACCAGAACGAGAGCCACTACTTCTACCCTAGAAACTACTACTACCACAAACACCACGAGTGCTTCTTCTTCTACCACAAAACCTGTTATGCCTACCACCACCACGAGCGATCCTACTTCTACCACAGACACTACTACACCTACCACCACCACGAGCAATCCTACTTCTACCACAGAATCAACTACTCCTAACACCACCACAAGCGCTCCTGCTTCTACCACAGAAAGTACTACTCCTACCACCAGCACGAGCGCAACAACTTCTACTACAGACACTAATACACCTACAACCAAGATGAGTGCTCCTACTTCTACCACAGTCACCACTACTCCCACCAACACCACGAGCGCTCCTACTTCTACCACAGACAGTCCTACTCCTACCACCACCACGAGCGCTCCAACCTCTAAGGAAGTATCTAGTACTCTGAACACCACCACGAGCTCTCCTACTTCTACTAGAGAAACTACTACTACCAAGACCACGAACGCTCCTACTTCTTCCACAGACTGTGCAACTCCTACCACCACCAAGTGCGCTCCTACTTCTAACACAGAACATGCTGCTCCTACCACCACCACGAGCAAAACTACTTCTAACAGAGACCCTGCTACTCGTAACACCACCCTGAGAGCACCTACTTCTACCACAGGCACTGCAACTCCTACCACCACAATGAGCACTCCTAATTCAACCACAGAAACTAAAACTCCCACCAGCACCACGAGTGCCCCTACTTCTACTACAGACACTAGTACTCCTACCACCAACAGGAACGCTCCTACTTCTACCACAGAAACTAATACCAATACCACAGGAAGGAGCACAACAACTTCTACCACAGACAGAACTATTCCTACCACCACCACGAGTTCCCGTACTTCTACCACAGACAATACTACTACCTCCACCACGAGCACAAGTACTTCTAGCACATAAACTACTACTCCTACCACCACCACGAGTGCAACTACTACTACCACTGACACTACTACTCCTACCACCACCACGAGTGCGCATATTTCTACGAAAGACTTTACTACTCCTACCTGCCCCACGATCACCAGTCCTTCAACCACAGAAACTACTACACCTACCACCAACAGAAGAACACCTCCTTGTACCACACACCCTGTTACTCCTACCACCACCAAGAGCACTCCTACTTCTACCACAGAAACTACTACTCCAACCACCACAACGAACACTCCGACTTCTACTGCAGAAAATACTGCTCCTATCACCACCACGAGCGAACTACATCTACCACAGACACTACTACTCCTAACACCATCACGAGCGCTCCTACTTCTACCACAGACACTATTACTCCAAGAAGCACCATGAGTGATCTCCTCCCTCTACCACAGACACTACTCCTCCTAACAACACAACAAGCGCTCCTACTTCTATCAAAGAAACTATTACCCTACCACCACCACGAGCGCTCGTACCTCTAACAAAGTATCTAGTACTCTGAACACCACCACGAGCTCTCCTACTTCTACTAGAGGAACTACTACTACCAAGACCACGAGCGCTCCTATTTCTTCCACAGACTGTGCAACTCCTACCACCACCAAGTGCGCTCCTACTTCTCACACAGAACATGCTGCTCCTACCACCACCACGAGCAAAACTACTTCTAACAGAGACCTGCTACTCGTAACACCACCCTGAGAGCACCTACTTCTACCACAGGCACGGCAACTCCTACCACCACAATGAGCGCTCCTAATTCAACCACAGAAACAAAAACTCCCACCACCACCACGAGCGCCCCTACTTCTACTACAGACACTAGTACTCCTAACACAACCAGGAACGCTCCTACTTCTACCACAGGAACTACTACTAATACCACGGGAACGAGTACAACAACTTCTACCACAGACAGTACTATTGCTACCACCACCACGAGCTCTCCTACTTCTGCCACAGACACTACTACTCTTACCACCATCACGAGTGCAACTACTACTACCACTGAAACTACTATTCCTACCACCACCATGACTGCACATATGTCTACGAAAGTCATTACTACTCCTACCAACCACACGATCACCAGTCCTTCTACCACAGAAACTACTACTCCTACCTCCACCACAAGAGCACCTACTAGTTCCACAGACCCTGTGACTCCTACCACCACCAAGAGCACTCCTACTTCTACCACAGAAACCACTACTCCAACCACCACAACGAACACTGCTACTTCTGCTGCAGAAACTACTGCTCCTACCACCACCACGAACGAACTACATCTACCACCGACACTACTATGCCTAACACCATCACGAGCGCTCCTACTTCTACCACAGACACTATTACTCCAAGAAACACCATGAGCTCTCCTCCCTCTACCATAGACACTACTCCTCCTACCAACACAACGAGCGCTCCTACTTCTATCAAAGAAACTACTACCCTACCACCACCATGAACGCTCCTACTTCTACCACAGAACATGCAACTCAGACCACCACCACAAGTGTTACTACTTCTACCACAATACCTGCTTCTCCTACCACCACCGCGAGTGGATCTTCTTGTACCCCAAAACCTTCTACTCCTACCAACACAACGAGAGCACCTACTTCTACCACAGGCCCTGCTACCTCTACCTCCATCACGAGAGATCCTATTTCTACAACAGAAACTACTACTCCTACCAACAGGAAGAGAGCTCCTACTTCTTCTACAGAAACTATTATTTCTACTACCACCACGAGCGCAACTACTTCTACCACAGACCGTACTACTCCTACCACCACCCCGAGTGTAAGTACTTCTACCACAAACACTACTGCTCTTACCACCACCACGAGTGCAAATACTTCTACCACAGACACTAGTGTTCCTACCACCAACACTGGTGCCAGTACTTCTACCACAGAAACTACTACTCCTACACCCACCACGAGCGCAACTACTTCTACCACAGACATTTCTACTGCTATCACAACCATGAGCCTCCTACTTCTATCAGAGACCGTGCAATTACTACCAGGAGGACTAGCGCTCTTCCTTCTAACACAGACACTACTACGCCTACCTCCATCACTAGCCCTCCTACTTCTACCACCATACCTGCTACTTCTATCACCACCATGAGCACAACTACTTCTACCACAGACACTACGACTCCTGTCACCACCACAAATGCTCATACAAATACGAAACAGAATACTACTCCTACCACCCCCACGAGAACCACTGCTTCTAAAACAGACACTACTACTCTTACCACTATCACGAGAGAACCTATGTGTACCACAGACCCTGCTATTCCTATCACCACCACGAGCACTGCGACTTCTACCACAGAAACTACTACTCGTAACACCACCATGGGCGCTCATACTTCTACCAAAGACACTACTACACCTTCAACCACCACGAGCGCTCATACTTCTACCAAAGACATTATTACTCCTAGAACCACTACGACCACCACTACTGCTATCACAAACGCTACTAATCCTACCACAACCACGGGAGCACCTACTTCTACCACAGACCCTGATACTCCTACCAACACCCTGAGCGCTCCTACTTCTACCACAGAAACTACTACTACTACCACCAACACGAGCACTCCTACTTCTACCACGGAAACTACTAATTCTCCCTCCACCACGAGCACAGCTTCTACTACCACAGACAATACTACTCTTACAACCACCACCAGTGCTCCTACTTCTACCACAGAAACTACTACTACTACCACCAACACGAGCACTCCTACTTCTACCACGGAAACTACTAATTCTCCCTCCACCACGAGCACAGCTTCTACTACCACAGAGAACACTACTCTTACCACCACCACCAGTGCTCCTACTTCTACCACAGACACTACTACTCCAAGCACCTCCACGAGCACTCCTACATCTACCACAGACAGTACTACTCCTACCAACAAAATGAGCACTCCTACTTCTACCAAAGAAACTACTATCCTACCAGCACCATGAGCACTCCTACTTCTACCACAGAACATGCAACTCCAAGCACCACCACAGGCGATACTACTTCTAGCACAAAACCTGCTACTCCTACCACCACCACGAGTGCAACTACTTGTACCACAAAATATGCTACTCCTTCCAACACGATGAGAGCACCTAATTCTACCACAGGCCCTGCTACTCCTACCTCCATTACGAGCGATCATACTTCTACCCCAGAATCTACTGCTCCTACCACCAAGAGTGCTCCTACTTCTACCAAAGAAACTACTAGTTCTCCCACCCCCACGAGCACAACTACTTCTACCAGAGCACTACTACTCCTACCACCAGAACGAGAGCCACTACTTCTACCCTAGAAACTACTACTACCACAAACACCACGAGTGCTTCTTGTTCTACCACAAAACCTGTTATGCCTACCACCACCACGAGCGATCCTACTTCTACCACAGACACTACTACACCTACCACCACCACGAGCAATCCTACTTCTACCACAGAATCAACTACTCCTAACACCACCACGAGCGCTCCTGCTTCTACCACAGAAAGTACTACTCCTACCACCAGCACGAGCGCAACAACTTCTACTACAGACACTAATACACCTACAACCAAGATGAGTGCTCCTACTTCTACCACAGTCACCACTACTCCCACCAACACCACGAGCGCTCCTACTTCTACCACAGACAGTCCTACTCCTACCACCACCACGAGCGCTCCTACCTCTAAGGAAGTATCTAGTACTCTGAACACCACCACGAGCTCTCCTACTTCTACTAGAGAAACTACTACTACCAAGACCACGAACGCTCCTACTTCTTCCACAGACTGTGCAACTCCTACCACCACCAAGTGTGCTCCTACTTCTAACACAGAACATGCTGCTCCTACCACCACCACGAGCAAAACTACTTCTAACAGAGACCCTGCTACTCGTACCACCACGAGAGCACCTACTTCTACCACAGGCACGGCAACTCCTACCACCACAATGAGCGCTCCTAATTCAACCACAGAAACTAAAACACCCACCAGCACCACGAGCGCCCCTACTTCTAGTACAGACTCTAGTACTCCTACCACCAACAGGAACGCTCCTACTTCTACCACAGAAACTACTACTAATACCACGGGAACGAGCACAACATCTTCTACCACAGACAGAACTATTCCTACCACCACCACGAGTTCCCGTACTTCTACCACAGACAATACTACTACCTCCACCAGGAGCACAAGTACTTCTAGCACACAAACTACTACTCCTACCACCACCATGAGTGCAACTACTACTACCACTGACACAACTACTCCTACCACCACCACGAGTTCGCATATTTCTAAGAAAGACTTTGCTACTCCTACCTGCCTCACGATCACCAGTCCTTCAACCACAGAAATTACTACACCTACCACCAACAGAAGAACACCTCCTTGTACCACAGACCCTGTTACTCCTACCACCACCAAGAGCACTCCTACTTCTACCACAGAAACTACTACTCCAACCACCACAACGAACACTCCTACTTCTACTGCAGAAAATACTGCTCCTATCACCACCACGAGCGAACTACATCTACCACAGACACTACTACTCCTTACACCATCACGAGCTCTCCTACTTCTACTAGAGGAACTACTACTACCAAGACCACGAGCGCTCCTATTTCTTCCACAGACTGTGCAACTCCTACCACCACCAAGGGCGCTCCTACTTCTCACACAGAACATGCTGCTCCTACCACCACCATGAGCAAAACTACTTCTAATAGAGACCCTGCTACTCGTAACACCACCCTGAGAGCACCTACTTCTACCACAGGCACTGCAACTCCTACCACCACAATGAGTGCTCCTAATTCAATCACAGAAACAAAAACTCCCACCAGCACCACGAGTGCCCCTACTTCTACTACAGACACTAGTACTCCTACCACAACCAGGAACGCTCCTACTTCTACCACAGGAAGTACTACTAATACCACGGGAACGAGCACAACAACTTCTACCACAGACAGTGCTATTCCTACCACCACCACGAGCTCTCCTACTTCTACCACAGACACTACTACTCCTACCACCACCACGAGTGCAACTACTACTACCACTGAAACTACTATTCCTACCACCACCATGAGTGCACATATGTCTACGAAAGTCATTACTACTACCAACCACACGATCACCAGTCCTTCTACCACAGAAACTACTACTCCTACCTCCACCACAAGAGCACCTACTTGTTCCACAGACCCTGTGACTCCTACCACCACCAAGAGCACTCCTACTTCTACCACAGAAACCACTACTCCAACAACCACAATGAACACTGCTACTTCTACTGCAGAAACTACTGCTCCTACCACCACCACGAGCGAACTACATCTACCACCAACACTACTATGCCTAACACCATCACGAGCGCTCCTACTTCTACCACAGACACTATTACTCCAAGAAACACCATGAGCTCTCCTCCCTCTACCATAGACACTACTCCTCCTACCAACACAACGAGCGCTCCTACTTCTATCAAAGAAACTACTACCCTACCACCACCATGAACGCTCCTACTTCTACCACAGAACATGCAACGCATACCACCACCACAAGTGTTACTACTTCTACCACAATACCTGCTTCTCCCACCACCACCGCGAGTGGATCTTCTTGTACCCCAAAACCTTCTACTCCTACCAACACAACGAGAGCACCTACTTCTACCACCGGCCCTGCTACCTCTACCTCCATCACGAGCGATTCTATTTCTACAACAGAAACTACTACTCCTACCAACAGGAAGAGAGCTCCTACTTCTTCTACAGAAACTACTATTCCTACTACCACCACGAGCGCAACTACTTCTACCACAGACCGTACTACTCCTACCACCACCCCGAGTGTAAGTACTTCTACCACAGACACTACTGCTCTTACCACCACCACGAGTGCAAATACTTCTACCACAGACACTAGTGTTCCTACCACCAACACTGGTGCCAGTACTTCTACCACAGAAACTACTACTCCTACACCCACCACGAGCGCAACTACTTCTACCACAGACATTTCTACTGCTATCACAACCATGAGCCTCCTACTTCTATCAGAGACCGTGCAATTACTACCAGGAGGACTAGCGCTCTTCCTTCTAACACAGACACTACTACGCCTACCTCCATCACTAGCCCTTCTACTTCTACCACCATACCTGCTACTTCTACCACCACCATGAGCACAACTACTTCTACCACAGACACTACGACTCCTGTCACCACCACAAATGCTCATACAAATACGAAAGAGAATACTACTCCTACCACCCCCACGAGAACCACTGCTTCTAACACAGACACTACTACTCTTACCACTATCACGAGAGAACCTATGTGTACCACAGACCCTGCTATTCCTATCACCACCACGAGCACTGCGACTTCTACCACAGAAACTACTACTCGTAACACCACCATGGGCGCTCATACTTCTACCAAAGACACTACTACACCTTCAACCACCACGAGCGCTCATACTTCTACCAAAGACATTATTACTCCTAGAACCACTACGATCACCACTACTGCTATCTCGAACGCTACTAATCCTATCACAACCACGGGAGCACCTACTTCTACCACAGACCCTGATATTCCTACCAACACCCTGAGCTCTCCTACTTCTACCACAGAAACTACTACTACTACCACCAACACGAGCACTCCTACTTCTACCACGGAAACTACTAATTCTCCCTCCACCACGAGCACAGCTTCTACTACCACAGACAATACTACTCTTACAACCACCACCAGTGCTCCTACTTCTACCACAGAAACTACTACTACTACCACCAACACGAGCACTCCTACTTCTACCACGGAAACTACTAATTCTCCCTCCACCACGAGCACAGCTTCTACTACCACAGACAATACTACTCTTACAACCACCACCAGTGCTCCTACTTCTACCACAGACACTACTACTCCAAGCACCTCCACGAGCACTCCTACATCTACCACAGACACTACTACTCCTACCAACAAAATGAGAACTCCTTCTTCTACCAAAGAAACTACTACCCTACCACCACCATGAGCACTCCTACTTCTACCACAGAACATGCAACTCCAAGCACCACCACAGGCGATACTACTTCTAGCACAAAACCTGCTACTCCTACCACCACCACGAGTGCAACTACTTGTACCACAAAATATGCTACTCCTTCCAACACGACGAGAGCACCTACTTCTACCACAGGCCCTGCTACTCCTACCTCCATCACGAGCGATCATACTTCTACCCCAGAATCTACTGCTCCTACCACCAAGAGTGCTCCTACTTCCACCACAGAAACTGCTAGTTCTCCCACCCCCACGAGCACAACTACTTCTATCAGAGCACTACTACTCCTACCACCAGAACGAGAGCCACTACTTCTACCCTAGAAACTACTACTACCACAAACACCACGAGTGCTTCTTCTTCTACCACAAAACCTGTTATGCCTACCACCACCACGAGCGATCCTACTTCTACCACAGACACTACTACACCTACCACCACCACGAGCAATCCTACTTCTACCACAGAATCAACTACTCCTAACACCAGCACAAGTGCTCCTGCTTCTACCACAGAAAGTACTACTCCTACCACCAGCACGAGCGCAACAACTTCTACTACAGACACTAATACACCTACAACCAAGATGAGTGCTCCTACTTCTACCACAGTCACCACTACTCCCACCAACACCACGAGTGCTCCTACTTCTACCACAGACAGTCCTACTCCTACCACCACCACGAGCGCTCCTACCTCTAAGGAAGTATCTAGTACTCTGAACACCACCACGAGCTCTCCTACTTCTACTAGAGAAACTACTACTACCAAGACCACGAACGCTCCTACTTCTTCCACAGACTGTGCAACTCCTACCACCACCAAGTGTGCTCCTACTTCTAACACAGAACATGCTGCTCCTACCACCACCACGAGCAAAACTACTTCTAACAGAGACCCTGCTACTCGTACCACCACGAGAGCACCTACTTCTACCACAGGCACGGCAACTCCTACCACCACAATGAGCGCTCCTAATTCAACCACAGAAACTAAAACACCCACCAGCACCACGAGCGCCCCTACTTCTAGTACAGACTCTAGTACTCCTACCACCAACAGGAACGCTCCTACTTCTACCACAGAAACTACTACTAATACCACGGGAACGAGCACAACATCTTCTACCACAGACAGAACTATTCCTACCACCACCACGAGTTCCCGTACTTCTACCACAGACAATACTACTACCTCCACCAGGAGCACAAGTACTTCTAGCACACAAACTACTACTCCTACCACCGCCACGAGTGCAACTACTACTACCACTGACACAACTACTCCTACCACCACCACGAGTTCGCATATTTCTACGAAAGACTTTGCTACTCCTACCTGCCTCACGATCACCAGTCCTTCAACCACAGAAATTACTACACCTACCACCAACAGAAGAACACCTCCTTGTACCACAGACCCTGTTACTCCTACCACCACCAAGAGCACTCCTACTTCTACCACAGAAACTACTACTCCAACTACCACAACGAACACTCCTACTTCTACTGCAGAAAATACTGCTCCTATCACCACCACGAGCGAACTACATCTACCACAGACACTACTACTCCTTACACCATCACGAGCTCTCCTACTTCTACTAGAGGAACTACTACTACCAAGACCACGAGCGCTCCTATTTCTTCCACAGACTGTGCAACTCCTACCACCACCAAGGGCGCTCCTACTTCTCACACAGAACATGCTGCTCCTACCACCACCATGAGCAAAACTACTTCTAATAGAGACCCTGCTACTCGTAACACCACCCTGAGAGCACCTACTTCTACCACAGGCACTGCAACTCCTACCACCACAATGAGTGCTCCTAATTCAATCACAGAAACAAAAACTCCCACCAGCACCACGAGTGCCCCTACTTCTACTACAGACACTAGTACTCCTACCACAACCAGGAACGCTCCTACTTCTACCACAGGAAGTACTACTAATACCACGGGAACGAGCACAACAACTTCTACCACAGACAGTGCTATTCCTACCACCACCACGAGCTCTCCTACTTCTACCACAGACACTACTACTCCTACCACCACCACGAGTGCAACTACTACTACCACTGAAACTACTATTCCTACCACCACCATGAGTGCACATATGTCTACGAAAGTCATTACTACTACCAACCACACGATCACCAGTCCTTCTACCACAGAAACTACTACTCCTACCTCCACCACAAGAGCACCTACTTGTTCCACAGACCCTGTGACTCCTACCACCACCAAGAGCACTCCTACTTCTACCACAGAAACCACTACTCCAACAACCACAATGAACACTGCTACTTCTACTGCAGAAACTACTGCTCTTACCACCACCACGAGCGAACTACATCTACCACCAACACTACTATGCCTAACACCATCACGAGCGCTCCTACTTCTACCACAGACACTATTACTCCAAGAAACACCATGAGCTCTCCTCCCTCTACCATAGACACTACTCCTCCTACCAACACAACGAGCGCTCCTACTTCTATAAAAGAAACTACTACCCTACCACCACCATGAACGCTCCTACTTCTACCACAGAACATGCAACGCATACCACCACCACAAGTGTTACTACTTCTACCACAATACCTGCTTCTCCCACCACCACCGCGAGTGGATCTTCTTGTACCCCAAAACCTTCTACTCCTACCAACACAACGAGAGCACCTACTTCTACCACCGGCCCTGCTACCTCTACCTCCATCACGAGCGATTCTATTTCTACAACAGAAACTACTACTCCTACCAACAGGAAGAGAGCTCCTACTTCTTCTACAGAAACTACTATTCCTACTACCACCACGAGCGCAACTACTTCTACCACAGACCGTACTACTCCTACCACCACCCCGAGTGTAAGTACTTCTACCACAGACACTACTGCTCTTACCACCACCACGAGTGCAAATACTTCTACCACAGACACTAGTGTTCCTACCACCAACACTGGTGCCAGTACTTCTACCACAGAAACTACTACTCCTACACCCACCACGAGCGCAACTACTTCTACCACAGACATTTCTACTGCTATCACAACCATGAGCCTCCTACTTCTATCAGAGACCGTGCAATTACTACCAGGAGGACTAGCGCTCTTCCTTCTAACACAGACACTACTACGCCTACCTCCATCACTAGCCCTTCTACTTCTACCACCATACCTGCTACTTCTACCACCACCATGAGCACAACTACTTCTACCACAGACACTACGACTCCTGTCACCACCACAAATGCTCATACAAATACGAAACAGAATACTACTCCTACCACCCCCACGAGAACCACTGCTTCTAACACAGACACTACTACTCTTACCACTATCACGAGAGAACCTATTTGTACCACAGACCCTGCTATTCCTATCACCACCACGAGCACTGCGACTTCTACCACAGAAACTACTACTCGTAACACCACCATGGGCGCTCATACTTCTACCAAAGACACTACTACACCTTCAACCACCACGAGCGCTCATACTTCTACCAAAGACATTATTACTCCTAGAACCACTACGATCACCACTACTGCTATCTCGAACGCTACTAATCCTATCACAACCACGGGAGCACCTACTTCTACCACAGACCCTGATATTCCTACCAACACCCTGAGCTCTCCTACTTCTACCACAGAAACTACTACTACTACCACCAACACGAGCACTCCTACTTCTACCACGGAAACTACTAATTCTCCCTCCACCACGAGCACAGCTTCTACTACCACAGACAATACTACTCTTACAACCACCACCAGTGCTCCTACTTCTACCACAGAAACTACTACTACTACCACCAACACGAGCACTCCTACTTCTACCACGGAAACTACTAATTCTCCCTCCACCACGAGCACAGCTTCTACTACCACAGACAATACTACTCTTACAACCACCACCAGTGCTCCTACTTCTACCACAGACACTACTACTCCAAGCACCTCCACGAGCACTCCTACATCTACCACAGACACTACTACTCCTACCAACAAAATGAGAACTCCTTCTTCTACCAAAGAAACTACTACCCTACCACCACCATGAGCACTCCTACTTCTACCACAGAACATCCAACTCCAAGCACCACCACAGGCGATACTACTTCTAGCACAAAACCTGCTACTCCTACCACCACCACGAGTGCAACTACTTGTACCACAAAATATGCTACTCCTTCCAACACGACGAGAGCACCTACTTCTACCACAGGCCCTGCTACTCCTACCTCCATCACGAGCGATCATACTTCTACCCCAGAATCTACTGCTCCTACCACCAAGAGTGCTCCTACTTCCACCACAGAAACTGCTAGTTCTCCCACCCCCACGAGCACAACTACTTCTATCAGAGCACTACTACTCCTACCACCAGAACGAGAGCCACTACTTCTACCCTAGAAACTACTACTACCACAAACACCACGAGTGCTTCTTCTTCTACCACAAAACCTGTTATGCCTACCACCACCACGAGCGATCCTACTTCTACCACAGACACTACTACACCTACCACCACCACGAGCAATCCTACTTCTACCACAGAATCAACTACTCCTAACACCACCACAAGCGCTCCTGCTTCTACCACAGAAAGTACTACTCCTACCACCAGCACGAGCGCAACAACTTCTACTACAGACACTAATACACCTACAACCAAGATGAGTGCTCCTACTTCTACCACAGTCACCACTACTCCCACCAACACCACGAGCGCTCCTACTTCTACCACAGACAGTCCTACTCCTACCACCACCACGAGCGCTCCAACCTCTAAGGAAGTATCTAGTACTCTGAACACCACCACGAGCTCTCCTACTTCTACTAGAGAAACTACTACTACCAAGACCACGAACGCTCCTACTTCTTCCACAGACTGTGCAACTCCTACCACCACCAAGTGCGCTCCTACTTCTAACACAGAACATGCTGCTCCTACCACCACCACGAGCAAAACTACTTCTAACAGAGACCCTGCTACTCGTAACACCACCCTGAGAGCACCTACTTCTACCACAGGCACTGCAACTCCTACCACCACAATGAGCGCTCCTAATTCAACCACAGAAACTAAAACTCCCACCAGCACCACGAGTGCCCCTACTTCTAGTACAGACTCTAGTACTCCTACTACCAACAGGAACGCTCCTACTTCTACCACAGAAACTACTAGTAATACCACGGGAACGAGCACAACATCTTCTACCACAGACAGAACTATTCCTACCACCACCACGAGTTCCCGTACTTCTACCACAGACAATACTACTACCTCCACCAGGAGCACAAGTACTTCTAGCACACAAACTACTACTCCTACCACCGCCACGAGTGCAACTACTACTACCACTGACACAACTACTCCTACCACCACCACGAGTTCGCATATTTCTACGAAAGACTTTGCTACTCCTACCTGCCTCACGATCACCAGTCCTTCAACCACAGAAATTACTACACCTACCACCAACAGAAGAACACCTCCTTGTACCACAGACCCTGTTACTCCTACCACCACCAAGAGCACTCCTACTTCTACCACAGAAACTACTACTCCAACCACCACAACGAACACTCCTACTTCTACTGCAGAAAATACTGCTCCTATCACCACCACGAGCGAACTACATCTACCACAGACACTACTACTCCTTACACCATCACGAGCTCTCCTACTTCTACTAGAGGAACTACTACTACCAAGACCACGAGCGCTCCTATTTCTTCCACAGACTGTGCAACTCCTACCACCACCAAGGGCGCTCCTACTTCTCACACAGAACATGCTGCTCCTACCACCACCATGAGCAAAACTACTTCTAATAGAGACCCTGCTACTCGTAACACCACCCTGAGAGCACCTACTTCTACCACAGGCACTGCAACTCCTACCACCACAATGAGTGCTCCTAATTCAATCACAGAAACAAAAACTCCCACCAGCACCACGAGTGCCCCTACTTCTACTACAGACACTAGTACTCCTACCACAACCAGGAACGCTCCTACTTCTACCACAGGAAGTACTACTAATACCACGGGAACGAGCACAACAACTTCTACCACAGACAGTGCTATTCCTACCACCACCACGAGCTCTCCTACTTCTACCACAGACACTACTACTCCTACCACCACCACGAGTGCAACTACTACTACCACTGAAACTACTATTCCTACCACCACCATGAGTGCACATATGTCTACGAAAGTCATTACTACTACCAACCACACGATCACCAGTCCTTCTACCACAGAAACTACTACTCCTACCTCCACCACAAGAGCACCTACTTGTTCCACAGACCCTGTGACTCCTACCACCACCAAGAGCACTCCTACTTCTACCACAGAAACCACTACTCCAACAACCACAATGAACACTGCTACTTCTACTGCAGAAACTACTGCTCCTACCACCACCACGAGCGAACTACATCTACCACCAACACTACTATGCCTAACACCATCACGAGCGCTCCTACTTCTACCACAGACACTATTACTCCAAGAAACACCATGAGCTCTCCTCCCTCTACCATAGACACTACTCCTCCTACCAACACAACGAGCGCTCCTACTTCTATCAAAGAAACTACTACCCTACCACCACCATGAACGCTCCTACTTCTACCACAGAACATGCAATGCATACCACCACCACAAGTGTTACTACTTCTACCACAATACCTGCTTCTCCCACCACCACCGCGAGTGGATCTTCTTGTACCCCAAAACCTTCTACTCCTACCAACACAACGAGAGCACCTACTTCTACCACCGGCCCTGCTACCTCTACCTCCATCACGAGCGATTCTATTTCTACAACAGAAACTACTACTCCTACCAACAGGAAGAGAGCTCCTACTTCTTCTACAGAAACTACTATTCCTACTACCACCACGAGCGCAACTACTTCTACCACAGACCGTACTACTCCTACCACCACCCCGAGTGTAAGTACTTCTACCACAGACACTACTGCTCTTACCACCACCACGAGTGCAAATACTTCTACCACAGACACTAGTGTTCCTACCACCAACACTGGTGCCAGTACTTCTACCACAGAAACTACTACTCCTACACCCACCACGAGCGCAACTACTTCTACCACAGACATTTCTACTGCTATCACAACCATGAGCCTCCTACTTCTATCAGAGACCGTGCAATTACTACCAGGAGGACTAGCGCTCTTCCTTCTAACACAGACACTACTACGCCTACCTCCATCACTAGCCCTTCTACTTCTACCACCATACCTGCTACTTCTACCACCACCATGAGCACAACTACTTCTACCACAGACACTACGACTCCTGTCACCACCACAAATGCTCATACAAATACGAAACAGAATACTACTCCTACCACCCCCACGAGAACCACTGCTTCTAACACAGACACTACTACTCTTACCACTATCACGAGAGAACCTATTTGTACCACAGACCCTGCTATTCCTATCACCACCACGAGCACTGCGACTTCTACCACAGAAACTACTACTCGTAACACCACCATGGGCGCTCATACTTCTACCAAAGACACTACTACACCTTCAACCACCACGAGCGCTCATACTTCTACCAAAGACATTATTACTCCTAGAACCACTACGATCACCACTACTGCTATCTCAAACGCTACTAATCCTATCACAACCACGGGAGCACCTACTTCTACCACAGACCCTGATATTCCTACCAACACCCTGAGCTCTCCTACTTCTACCACAGAAACTACTACTACTACCACCAACACGAGCACTCCTACTTCTACCACGGAAACTACTAATTCTCCCTCCACCACGAGCACAGCTTCTACTACCACAGACAATACTACTCTTACAACCACCACCAGTGCTCCTACTTCTACCACAGACACTACTACTCCAAGCACCTCCACGAGCACTCCTACATCTACCACAGACACTACTACTCCTACCAACAAAATGAGAACTCCTTCTTCTACCAAAGAAACTACTACCCTACCACCACCATGAGCACTCCTACTTCTACCACAGAACATCCAACTCCAAGCACCACCACAGGCGATACTACTTCTAGCACAAAACCTGCTACTCCTACCACCACCACGAGTGCAACTACTTGTACCACAAAATATGCTACTCCTTCCAACACGACGAGAGCACCTACTTCTACCACAGGCCCTGCTACTCCTACCTCCATCACGAGCGATCATACTTCTACCCCAGAATCTACTGCTCCTACCACCAAGAGTGCTCCTACTTCCACCACAGAAACTGCTAGTTCTCCCACCCCCACGAGCACAACTACTTCTATCAGAGCACTACTACTCCTACCACCAGAACGAGAGCCACTACTTCTACCCTAGAAACTACTACTACCACAAACACCACGAGTGCTTCTTCTTCTACCACAAAACCTGTTATGCCTACCACCACCACGAGCGATCCTACTTCTACCACAGACACTACTACACCTACCACCACCACGAGCAATCCTACTTCTACCACAGAATCAACTACTCCTAACACCACCACAAGCGCTCCTGCTTCTACCACAGAAAGTACTACTCCTACCACCAGCACGAGCGCAACAACTTCTACTACAGACACTAATACACCTACAACCAAGATGAGTGCTCCTACTTCTACCACAGTCACCACTACTCCCACCAACACCACGAGCGCTCCTACTTCTACCACAGACAGTCCTACTCCTACCACCACCACGAGCGCTCCAACCTCTAAGGAAGTATCTAGTACTCTGAACACCACCACGAGCTCTCCTACTTCTACTAGAGAAACTACTACTACCAAGACCACGAACGCTCCTACTTCTTCCACAGACTGTGCAACTCCTACCACCACCAAGTGTGCTCCTACTTCTAACACAGAACATGCTGCTCCTACCACCACCACGAGCAAAACTACTTCTAACAGAGACCCTGCTACTCGTAACACCACCCTGAGAGCACCTACTTCTACCACAGGCACTGCAACTCCTACCACCACAATGAGCGCTCCTAATTCAACCACAGAAACTAAAACTCCCACCAGCACCACGAGTGCCCCTACTTCTACTACAGACACTAGTACTCCTACCACCAACAGGAACGCTCCTACTTCTACCACAGGAAGTACTACTAATACCACGGGAACGAGCACAACAACTTCTACCACAGACAGTGCTATTCCTACCACCACCACGAGCTCTCCTACTTCTACCACAGACACTACTACTCCTACCACCACCACGAGTGCAACTACTACTACCACTGAAACTACTATTCCTACCACCACCATGAGTGCACATATGTCTACGAAAGTCATTACTACTACCAACCACACGATCACCAGTCCTTCTACCACAGAAACTACTACTCCTACCTCCACCACAAGAGCACCTACTTGTTCCACAGACCCTGTGACTCCTACCACCACCAAGAGCACTCCTACTTCTACCACAGAAACCACTACTCCAACAACCACAATGAACACTGCTACTTCTACTGCAGAAACTACTGCTCCTACCACCACCACGAGCGAACTACATCTACCACCAACACTACTATGCCTAACACCATCACGAGCGCTCCTACTTCTACCACAGACACTATTACTCCAAGAAACACCATGAGCTCTCCTCCCTCTACCATAGACACTACTCCTCCTACCAACACAACGAGCGCTCCTACTTCTATCAAAGAAACTACTACCCTACCACCAACATGAACGCTCCTACTTCTACCACAGAACATGCAACGCATACCACCACCACAAGTGTTACTACTTCTACCACAATACCTGCTTCTCCCACCACCACCGCGAGTGGATCTTCTTGTACCCCAAAACCTTCTACTCCTACCAACACAACGAGAGCACCTACTTCTACCACCGGCCCTGCTACCTCTACCTCCATCACGAGCGATTCTATTTCTACAACAGAAACTACTACTCCTACCAACAGGAAGAGAGCTCCTACTTCTTCTACAGAAACTACTATTCCTACTACCACCACGAGCGCAACTACTTCTACCACAGACCGTACTACTCCTACCACCACCCCGAGTGTAAGTACTTCTACCACAGACACTACTGCTCTTACCACCACCACGAGTGCAAATACTTCTACCACAGACACTAGTGTTCCTACCACCAACACTGGTGCCAGTACTTCTACCACAGAAACTACTACTCCTACACCCACCACGAGCGCAACTACTTCTACCACAGACATTTCTACTGCTATCACAACCATGAGCCTCCTACTTCTATCAGAGACCGTGCAATTACTACCAGGAGGACTAGCGCTCTTCCTTCTAACACAGACACTACTACGCCTACCTCCATCACTAGCCCTTCTACTTCTACCACCATACCTGCTACTTCTACCACCACCATGAGCACAACTACTTCTACCACAGACACTACGATTCCTGTCACCACCACAAATGCTCATACAAATACGAAAGAGAATACTACTCCTATCACCCCCACGAGAACCACTGCTTCTAACACAGACACTACTACTCTTACCACTATCACGAGAGAACCTATTTGTACCACAGACCCTGCTATTCCTATCACCGCCACGAGCACTGCGACTTCTACCACAGAAACTACTACTCGTAACACCACCATGGGCGCTCATACTTCTACCAAAGACACTACTACACCTTCAACCACCACGAGCGCTCATACTTCTACCAAAGACATTATTACTCCTAGAACCACTACGATCACCACTACTGCTATCTCGAACGCTACTAATCCTATCACAACCACGGGAGCACCTACTTCTACCACAGACCCTGATATTCCTACCAACACCCTGAGCTCTCCTACTTCTACCACAGAAACTACTACTACTACCACCAACACGAGCACTCCTACTTCTACCACGGAAACTACTAATTCTCCCTCCACCACGAGCACAGCTTCTACTACCACAGACAATACTACTCTTAAAACCACCACCAGTGCTCCTACTTCTACCACAGAAACTACTACTACTACCACCAACACGAGCACTCCTACTTCTACCACGGAAACTACTAATTCTCCCTCCACCACGAGCACAGCTTCTACTACCACAGACAATACTACTCTTACAACCACCACCAGTGCTCCTACTTCTACCACAGACACTACTACTCCAAGCACCTCCACGAGCACTCCTACATCTACCACAGACACTACTACTCCTACCAACAAAATGAGAACTCCTTCTTCTACCAAAGAAACTACTACCCTACCACCACCATGAGCACTCCTACTTCTACCACAGAACATCCAACTCCAAGCACCACCACAGGCGATACTACTTCTAGCACAAAACCTGCTACTCCTACCACCACCACGAGTGCAACTACTTGTACCACAAAATATGCTACTCCTTCCAACACGACGAGAGCACCTACTTCTACCACAGGCCCTGCTACTCCTACCTCCATCACGAGCGATCATACTTCTACCCCAGAATCTACTGCTCCTACCACCAAGAGTGCTCCTACTTCCACCACAGAAACTGCTAGTTCTCCCACCCCCACGAGCACAACTACTTCTATCAGAGCACTACTACTCCTACCACCAGAACGAGAGCCACTACTTCTACCCTAGAAACTACTACTACCACAAACACCACGAGTGCTTCTTCTTCTACCACAAAACCTGTTATGCCTACCACCACCACGAGCGATCCTACTTCTACCACAGACACTACTACACCTACCACCACCACGAGCAATCCTACTTCTACCACAGAATCAACTACTCCTAACACCACCACGAGCGCTCCTGCTTCTACCACAGAAAGTACTACTCCTACCACCAGCACGAGCGCAACAACTTCTACTACAGACACTAATACACCTACAACCAAGATGAGTGCTCCTACTTCTACCACAGTCACCACTACTCCCACCAACACCACGAGCGCTCCTACTTCTACCACAGACAGTCCTACTCCTACCACCACCACGAGCGCTCCAACCTCTAAGGAAGTATCTAGTACTCTGAACACCACCACGAGCTCTCCTACTTCTACTAGAGAAACTACTACTACCAAGACCACGAACGCTCCTACTTCTTCCACAGACTGTGCAACTCCTACCACCACCAAGTGCGCTCCTACTTCTAACACAGAACATGCTGCTCCTACCACCACCACGAGCAAAACTACTTCTAACAGAGACCCTGCTACTCGTAACACCACCCTGAGAGCACCTACTTCTACCACAGGCACTGCAACTCCTACCACCACAATGAGCGCTCCTAATTCAACCACAGAAACTAAAACTCCCACCAGCACCACGAGTGCCCCTACTTCTACTACAGACACTAGTACTCCTACCACCAACAGGAACGCTCCTACTTCTACCACAGAAACTAATACCAATACCACAGGAAGGAGCACAACAACTTCTACCACAGACAGAACTATTCCTACCACCACCACGAGTTCCCGTACTTCTACCACAGACAATACTACTACCTCCACCACGAGCACAAGTACTTCTAGCACATAAACTACTACTCCTACCACCACCACGAGTGCAACTACTACTACCACTGACACTACTACTCCTACCACCACCACGAGTGCGCATATTTCTACGAAAGACTTTACTACTCCTACCTGCCCCACGATCACCAGTCCTTCAACCACAGAAACTACTACACCTACCACCAACAGAAGAACACCTCCTTGTACCACACACCCTGTTACTCCTACCACCACCAAGAGCACTCCTACTTCTACCACAGAAACTACTACTCCAACCACCACAACGAACACTCCTACTTCTACTGCAGAAAATACTGCTCCTATCACCACCACGAGCGAACTACATCTACCACAGACACTACTACTCCTAACACCATCACGAGCGCTCCTACTTCTACCACAGACACTATTACTCCAAGAAGCACCATGAGTGATCTCCTCCCTCTACCACAGACACTACTCCTCCTAACAACACAACAAGCGCTCCTACTTCTATCAAAGAAACTATTACCCTACCACCACCACGAGCGCTCGTACCTCTAACAAAGTATCTAGTACTCTGAACACCACCACGAGCTCTCCTACTTCTACTAGAGGAACTACTACTACCAAGACCACGAGCGCTCCTATTTCTTCCACAGACTGTGCAACTCCTACCACCACCAAGTGCGCTCCTACTTCTCACACAGAACATGCTGCTCCTACCACCACCACGAGCAAAACTACTTCTAACAGAGACCTGCTACTCGTAACACCACCCTGAGAGCACCTACTTCTACCACAGGCACGGCAACTCCTACCACCACAATGAGCGCTCCTAATTCAACCACAGAAACAAAAACTCCCACCACCACCACGAGCGCCCCTACTTCTACTACAGACACTAGTACTCCTAACACAACCAGGAACGCTCCTACTTCTACCACAGGAACTACTACTAATACCACGGGAACGAGTACAACAACTTCTACCACAGACAGTACTATTGCTACCACCACCACGAGCTCTCCTACTTCTGCCACAGACACTACTACTCTTACCACCATCACGAGTGCAACTACTACTACCACTGAAACTACTATTCCTACCACCACCATGACTGCACATATGTCTACGAAAGTCATTACTACTCCTACCAACCACACGATCACCAGTCCTTCTACCACAGAAACTACTACTCCTACCTCCACCACAAGAGCACCTACTAGTTCCACAGACCCTGTGACTCCTACCACCACCAAGAGCACTCCTACTTCTACCACAGAAACCACTACTCCAACCACCACAACGAACACTGCTACTTCTGCTGCAGAAACTACTGCTCCTACCACCACCACGAACGAACTACATCTACCACCGACACTACTATGCCTAACACCATCACGAGCGCTCCTACTTCTACCACAGACACTATTACTCCAAGAAACACCATGAGCTCTCCTCCCTCTACCATAGACACTACTCCTCCTACCAACACAACGAGCGCTCCTACTTCTATCAAAGAAACTACTACCCTACCACCACCATGAACGCTCCTACTTCTACCACAGAACATGCAACGCATACCACCACCACAAGTGTTACTACTTCTACCACAATACCTGCTTCTCCCACCACCACCGCGAGTGGATCTTCTTGTACCCCAAAACCTTCTACTCCTACCAACACAACGAGAGCACCTACTTCTACCACCGGCCCTGCTACCTCTACCTCCATCACGAGCGATTCTATTTCTACAACAGAAACTACTACTCCTACCAACAGGAAGAGAGCTCCTACTTCTTCTACAGAAACTACTATTCCTACTACCACCACGAGCGCAACTACTTCTACCACAGACCGTACTACTCCTACCACCACCCCGAGTGTAAGTACTTCTACCACAGACACTACTGCTCTTACCACCACCACGAGTGCAAATACTTCTACCACAGACACTAGTGTTCCTACCACCAACACTGGTGCCAGTACTTCTACCACAGAAACTACTACTCCTACACCCACCACGAGCGCAACTACTTCTACCACAGACATTTCTACTGCTATCACAACCATGAGCCTCCTACTTCTATCAGAGACCGTGCAATTACTACCAGGAGGACTAGCGCTCTTCCTTCTAACACAGACACTACTACGCCTACCTCCATCACTAGCCCTCCTACTTCTACCACCATACCTGCTACTTCTATCACCACCATGAGCACAACTACTTCTACCACAGACACTACGACTCCTGTCACCACCACAAATGCTCATACAAATACGAAAGAGAATACTACTCCTACCACCCCCACGAGAACCACTGCTTCTAAAACAGACACTACTACTCTTACCACTATCACGAGAGAACCTATGTGTACCACAGACCCTGCTATTCCTATCACCACCACGAGCACTGCGACTTCTACCACAGAAACTACTACTCGTAACACCACCATGGGCGCTCATACTTCTACCAAAGACACTACTACACCTTCAACCACCACGAGCGCTCATACTTCTACCAAAGACATTATTACTCCTAGAACCACTACGACCACCACTACTGCTATCACAAACGCTACTAATCCTACCACAACCACGGGAGCACCTACTTCTACCACAGACCCTGATACTCCTACCAACACCCTGAGCGCTCCTACTTCTACCACAGAAACTACTACTACTACCACCAACACGAGCACTCCTATTTCTACCACGGAAACTACTAATTCTCCCTCCACCACGAGCACAGCTTCTACTACCACAGAGAACACTACTCTTACCACCACCACCAGTGCTCCTACTTCTACCACAGACACTACTACTCCAAGCACCTCCACGAGCACTCCTACATCTACCACAGACAGTACTACTCCTACCAACAAAATGAGCACTCCTACTTCTACCAAAGAAACTACTATCCTACCAGCACCATGAGCACTCCTACTTCTACCACAGAACATGCAACTCCAAGCACCACCACAGGCGATACTACTTCTAGCACAAAACCTGCTACTCCTACCACCACCACGAGTGCAACTACTTGTACCACAAAATATGCTACTCCTTCCAACACGACGAGAGCACCTACTTCTACCACAGGCCATGCTACTCCTACCTCCATCACGAGCGATCATACTTCTACCCCAGAATCTACTGCTCCTACCACCAAGAGTGCTCCTACTTCTACCAAAGAAACTACTAGTTCTCCCACCCCCACGAGCACAACTACTTCTACCAGAGCACTACTACTCCTACCACCAGAACGAGAGCCACTACTTCTACCCTAGAAACTACTACTACCACAAACACCACGAGTGCTTCTTGTTCTACCACAAAACCTGTTATGCCTACCACCACCACGAGCGATCCTACTTCTACCACAGACACTACTACACCTACCACCACCACGAGCAATCCTACTTCTACCACAGAATCAACTACTCCTAACACCACCACGAGCGCTCCTGCTTCTACCACAGAAAGTACTACTCCTACCACCAGCACGAGCGCAACAACTTCTACTACAGACACTAATACACCTACAACCAAGATGAGTGCTCCTACTTCTACCACAGTCACCACTACTCCCACCAACACCACGAGCGCTCCTACTTCTACCACAGACAGTCCTACTCCTACCACCACCACGAGCGCTCCTACCTCTAAGGAAGTATCTAGTACTCTGAACACCACCACGAGCTCTCCTACTTCTACTAGAGAAACTACTACTACCAAGACCACGAACGCTCCTACTTCTTCCACAGACTGTGCAACTCCTACCACCACCAAGTGTGCTCCTACTTCTAACACAGAACATGCTGCTCCTACCACCACCACGAGCAAAACTACTTCTAACAGAGACCCTGCTACTCGTACCACCACGAGAGCACCTACTTCTACCACAGGCACGGCAACTCCTACCACCACAATGAGCGCTCCTAATTCAACCACAGAAACTAAAACACCCACCAGCACCACGAGCGCCCCTACTTCTAGTACAGACTCTAGTACTCCTACCACCAACAGGAACGCTCCTACTTCTACCACAGAAACTACTACTAATACCACGGGAACGAGCACAACATCTTCTACCACAGACAGAACTATTCCTACCACCACCACGAGTTCCCGTACTTCTACCACAGACAATACTACTACCTCCACCAGGAGCACAAGTACTTCTAGCACACAAACTACTACTCCTACCACCACCACGAGTGCAACTACTACTACCACTGACACAACTACTCCTACCACCACCACGAGTTCGCATATTTCTACGAAAGACTTTGCTACTCCTACCTGCCTCACGATCACCAGTCCTTCAACCACAGAAATTACTACACCTACCACCAACAGAAGAACACCTCCTTGTACCACAGACCCTGTTACTCCTACCACCACCAAGAGCACTCCTACTTCTACCACAGAAACTACTACTCCAACCACCACAACGAACACTCCTACTTCTACTGCAGAAAATACTGCTCCTATCACCACCACGAGCGAACTACATCTACCACAGACACTACTACTCCTTACACCACCACGAGCTCTCCTACTTCTACTAGAGGAACTACTACTACCAAGACCACGAGCGCTCCTATTTCTTCCACAGACTGTGCAACTCCTACCACCACCAAGTGCGCTCCTACTTCTCACACAGAACATGCTGCTCCTACCACCACCACGAGCAAAACTACTTCTAACAGAGACCTGCTACTCGTAACACCACCCTGAGAGCACCTACTTCTACCACAGGCACGGCAACTCCTACCACCACAATGAGCGCTCCTAATTCAATCACAGAAACAAAAACTCCCACCACCACCACGAGCGCCCCTACTTCTACTACAGACACTAGTACTCCTAACACAACCAGGAACGCTCCTACTTCTACCACAGGAACTACTACTAATACCACGGGAACGAGTACAACAACTTCTACCACAGACAGTACTATTGCTACCACCACCACGAGCTCTCCTACTTCTGCCACAGACACTACTACTCTTACCACCATCACGAGTGCAACTACTACTACCACTGAAACTACTATTCCTACCACCACCATGACTGCACATATGTCTACGAAAGTCATTACTACTCCTACCAACCACACGATCACCAGTCCTTCTACCACAGAAACTACTACTCCTACCTCCACCACAAGAGCACCTACTAGTTCCACAGACCCTGTGACTCCTACCACCACCAAGAGCACTCCTACTTCTACCACAGAAACCACTACTCCAACCACCACAACGAACACTGCTACTTCTGCTGCAGAAACTACTGCTCCTACCACCAACACGAACGAACTACATCTACCACCGACACTACTATGCCTAACACCATCACGAGCGCTCCTACTTCTACCACAGACACTATTACTCCAAGAAACACCATGAGCTCTCCTCCCTCTACCATAGACACTACTCCTCCTACCAACACAACGAGCGCTCCTACTTCTATCAAAGAAACTACTACCCTACCACCACCATGAACGCTCCTACTTCTACCACAGAACATGCAACGCATACCACCACCACAAGTGTTACTACTTCTACCACAATACCTGCTTCTCCCACCACCACCGCGAGTGGATCTTCTTGTACCCCAAAACCTTCTACTCCTACCAACACAACGAGAGCACCTACTTCTACCACCGGCCCTGCTACCTCTACCTCCATCACGAGCGATTCTATTTCTACAACAGAAACTACTACTCCTACCAACAGGAAGAGAGCTCCTACTTCTTCTACAGAAACTACTATTCCTACTACCACCACGAGCACAACTACTTCTACCACAGACCGTACTACTCCTACCACCACCCCGAGTGTAAGTACTTCTACCACAGACACTACTGCTCTTACCACCACCACGAGTGCAAATACTTCTACCACAGACACTAGTGTTCCTACCACCAACACTGGTGCCAGTACTTCTACCACAGAAACTACTACTTCTACACCCACCACGAGCGCAACTACTTCTACTACAGACATTTCTACTGCTATCACAACCATGAGCCTCCTACTTCTATCAGAGACCGTGCAATTACTACCAGGAGGACTAGCGCTCTTCCTTCTAACACAGACACTACTACGCCTACCTCCATCACTAGCCCTCCTACTTCTACCACCATACCTGCTACTTCTATCACCACCATGAGCACAACTACTTCTACCACAGACACTACGACTCCTGTCACCACCACAAATGCTCATACAAATACGAAAGAGAATACTACTCCTACCACCCCCACGAGAACCACTGCTTCTAAAACAGACACTACTACTCTTACCACTATCACGAGAGAACCTATGTGTACCACAGACCCTGCTATTCCTATCACCACCACGAGCACTGCGACTTCTACCACAGAAACTACTACTCGTAACACCACCATGGGCGCTCATACTTCTACCAAAGACACTACTACACCTTCAACCACCACGAGCGCTCATACTTCTACCAAAGACATTATTACTCCTAGAACCACTACGACCACCACTACTGCTATCACAAACGCTACTAATCCTACCACAACCACGGGAGCACCTACTTCTACCACAGACCCTGATACTCCTACCAACACCCTGAGCGCTCCTACTTCTACCACAGAAACTACTACTACTACCACCAACACGAGCACTCCTATTTCTACCACGGAAACTACTAATTCTCCCTCCACCACGAGCACAGCTTCTACTACCACAGAGAACACTACTCTTACCACCACCACCAGTGCTCCTACTTCTACCACAGACACTACTACTCCAAGCACCTCCACGAGCACTCCTACATCTACCACAGACAGTACTACTCCTACCAACAAAATGAGCACTCCTACTTCTACCAAAGAAACTACTATCCTACCAGCACCATGAGCACTCCTACTTCTACCACAGAACATGCAACTCCAAGCACCACCACAGGCGATACTACTTCTAGCACAAAACCTGCTACTCCTACCACCACCACGAGTGCAACTACTTGTACCACAAAATATGCTACTCCTTCCAACACGACGAGAGCACCTACTTCTACCACAGGCCCTGCTACTCCTACCTCCATCACGAGCGATCATACTTCTACCCCAGAATCTACTGCTCCTACCACCAAGAGTGCTCCTACTTCTACCAAAGAAACTACTAGTTCTCCCACCCCCACGAGCACAACTACTTCTACCAGAGCACTACTACTCCTACCACCAGAACGAGAGCCACTACTTCTACCCTAGAAACTACTACTACCACAAACACCACGAGTGCTTCTTCTTCTACCACAAAACCTGTTATGCCTACCACCACCACGAGCGATCCTACTTCTACCACAGACACTACTACACCTACCACCACCACGAGCAATCCTACTTCTACCACAGAATCAACTACTCCTAACACCACCACGAGCGCTCCTGCTTCTACCACAGAAAGTACTACTCCTACCACCAGCACGAGCGCAACAACTTCTACTACAGACACTAATACACCTACAACCAAGATGAGTGCTCCTACTTCTACCACAGTCACCACTACTCCCACCAACACCACGAGCGCTCCTACTTCTACCACAGACAGTCCTACTCCTACCACCACCACGAGCGCTCCTACCTCTAAGGAAGTATCTAGTACTCTGAACACCACCACGAGCTCTCCTACTTCTACTAGAGAAACTACTACTACCAAGACCACGAACGCTCCTACTTCTTCCACAGACTGTGCAACTCCTACCACCACCAAGTGTGCTCCTACTTCTAACACAGAACATGCTGCTCCTACCACCACCACGAGCAAAACTACTTCTAACAGAGACCCTGCTACTCGTACCACCACGAGAGCACCTACTTCTACCACAGGCACGGCAACTCCTACCACCACAATGAGCGCTCCTAATTCAACCACAGAAACTAAAACACCCACCAGCACCACGAGCGCCCCTACTTCTAGTACAGACTCTAGTACTCCTACCACCAACAGGAACGCTCCTACTTCTACCACAGAAACTACTACTAATACCACGGGAACGAGCACAACATCTTCTACCACAGACAGAACTATTCCTACCACCACCACGAGTTCCCGTACTTCTACCACAGACAATACTACTACCTCCACCAGGAGCACAAGTACTTCTAGCACACAAACTACTACTCCTACCACCACCACGAGTGCAACTACTACTACCACTGACACAACTACTCCTACCACCACCACGAGTTCGCATATTTCTACGAAAGACTTTGCTACTCCTACCTGCCTCACGATCACCAGTCCTTCAACCACAGAAATTACTACACCTTCCACCAACAGAAGAACACCTCCTTGTACCACAGACCCTGTTACTCCTACCACCACCAAGAGCACTCCTACTTCTACCGCAGAAACTACTACTCCAACCACCACAACGAACACTCCTACTTCTACTGCAGAAAATACTGCTCCTATCACCACCACGAGCGAACTACATCTACCACAGACACTACTACTCCTTACACCATCACGAGCTCTCCTACTTCTACTAGAGGAACTACTACTACCAAGACCACGAGCGCTCCTATTTCTTCCACAGACTGTGCAACTCCTACCACCACCAAGTGCGCTCCTACTTCTCACACAGAACATGCTGCTCCTACCACCACCATGAGCAAAACTACTTCTAATAGAGACCCTGCTACTCGTAACCCCACCCTGAGAGCACCTACTTCTACCACAGGCACTGCAACTCCTACCACCACAATGAGTGCTCCTAATTCAATCACAGAAACAAAAACTCCCACCAGCACCACGAGTGCCCCTACTTCTACTACAGACACTAGTACTCCTACCACAACCAGGAACGCTCCTACTTCTACCACAGGAAGTACTACTAATACCACGGGAACGAGCACAACAACTTCTACCACAGACAGTGCTATTCCTACCACCACCACGAGCTCTCCTACTTCTACCACAGACACTACTACTCCTACCACCACCACGAGTGCAACTACTACTACCACTGAAACTACTATTCCTACCACCACCATGAGTGCACATATGTCTACGAAAGTCATTACTACTACCAACCACACGATCACCAGTCCTTCTACCACAGAAACTACTACTCCTACCTCCACCACAAGAGCACCTACTTGTTCCACAGACCCTGTGACTCCTACCACCACCAAGAGCACTCCTACTTCTACCACAGAAACCACTACTCCAACAACCACAATGAACACTGCTACTTCTACTGCAGAAACTACTGCTCCTACCACCACCACGAGCGAACTACATCTACCACCAACACTACTATGCCTAACACCATCACGAGCGCTCCTACTTCTACCACAGACACTATTACTCCAAGAAACACCATGAGCTCTCCTCCCTCTACCATAGACACTACTCCTCCTACCAACACAACGAGCGCTCCTACTTCTATCAAAGAAACTACTACCCTACCACCACCATGAACGCTCCTACTTCTACCACAGAACATGCAACGCATACCACCACCACAAGTGTTACTACTTCTACCACAATACCTGCTTCTCCCACCACCACCGCGAGTGGATCTTCTTGTACCCCAAAACCTTCTACTCCTACCAACACAACGAGAGCACCTACTTCTACCACCGGCCCTGCTACCTCTACCTCCATCACGAGCGATTCTATTTCTACAACAGAAACTACTACTCCTACCAACAGGAAGAGAGCTCCTACTTCTTCTACAGAAACTACTATTCCTACTACCACCACGAGCGCAACTACTTCTACCACAGACCGTACTACTCCTACCACCACCCCGAGTGTAAGTACTTCTACCACAGACACTACTGCTCTTACCACCACCACGAGTGCAAATACTTCTACCACAGACACTAGTGTTCCTACCACCAACACTGGTGCCAGTACTTCTACCACAGAAACTACTACTCCTACACCCACCACGAGCGCAACTACTTCTACCACAGACATTTCTACTGCTATCACAACCATGAGCCTCCTACTTCTATCAGAGACCGTGCAATTACTACCAGGAGGACTAGCGCTCTTCCTTCTAACACAGACACTACTACGCCTACCTCCATCACTAGCCCTTCTACTTCTACCACCATACCTGCTACTTCTACCACCACCATGAGCACAACTACTTCTACCACAGACACTACGACTCCTGTCACCACCACAAATGCTCATACAAATACGAAAGAGAATACTACTCCTACCACCCCCACGAGAACCACTGCTTCTAACACAGACACTACTACTCTTACCACTATCACGAGAGAACCTATTTGTACCACAGACCCTGCTATTCCTATCACCACCACGAGCACTGCGACTTCTACCACAGAAACTACTACTCGTAACACCACCATGGGCGCTCATACTTCTACCAAAGACACTACTACACCTTCAACCACCACGAGCGCTCATACTTCTACCAAAGACATTATTACTCCTAGAACCACTACGATCACCACTACTGCTATCTCAAACGCTACTAATCCTATCACAACCACGGGAGGACCTACTTCTACCACAGACCCTGATATTCCTACCAACACCCTGAGCTCTCCTACTTCTACCACAGAAACTACTACTACTACCACCAACACGAGCACTCCTACTTCTACCACGGAAACTACTAATTCTCCCTCCACCACGAGCACAGCTTCTACTACCACAGACAATACTACTCTTACAACCACCACCAGTGCTCCTACTTCTACCACAGAAACTACTACTACTACCACCAACACGAGCACTCCTACTTCTACCACGGAAACTACTAATTCTCCCTCCACCACGAGCACAGCTTCTACTACCACAGACAATACTACTCTTACAACCACCACCAGTGCTCCTACTTCTACCACAGACACTACTACTCCAAGCACCTCCACGAGCACTCCTACATCTACCACAGACACTACTACTCCTACCAACAAAATGAGAACTCCTTCTTCTACCAAAGAAACTACTACCCTACCACCACCATGAGCACTCCTACTTCTACCACAGAACATCCAACTCCAAGCACCACCACAGGCGATACTACTTCTAGCACAAAACCTGCTACTCCTACCACCACCACGAGTGCAACTACTTGTACCACAAAATATGCTACTCCTTCCAACACGATGAGAGCACCTACTTCTACCACAGGCCCTGCTACTCCTACCTCCATCACGAGCGATCATACTTCTACCCCAGAATCTACTGCTCCTACCACCAAGAGTGCTCCTACTTCCACCACAGAAACTGCTAGTTCTCCCACCCCCACGAGCACAACTACTTCTATCAGAGCACTACTACTCCTACCACCAGAACGAGAGCCACTACTTCTACCCTAGAAACTACTACTACCACAAACACCACGAGTGCTTCTTCTTCTACCACAAAACCTGTTATGCCTACCACCACCACGAGCGATCCTACTTCTACCACAGACACTACTACACCTACCACCACCACGAGCAATCCTACTTCTACCACAGAATCAACTACTCCTAACACCACCACAAGCGCTCCTGCTTCTACCACAGAAAGTACTACTCCTACCACCAGCACGAGCGCAACAACTTCTACTACAGACACTAATACACCTACAACCAAGATGAGTGCTCCTACTTCTACCACAGTCACCACTACTCCCACCAACACCACGAGCGCTCCTACTTCTACCACAGACAGTCCTACTCCTACCACCACCACGAGCGCTCCAACCTCTAAGGAAGTATCTAGTACTCTGAACACCACCACGAGCTCTCCTACTTCTACTAGAGAAACTACTACTACCAAGACCACGAACGCTCCTACTTCTTCCACAGACTGTGCAACTCCTACCACCACCAAGTGCGCTCCTACTTCTAACACAGAACATGCTGCTCCTACCACCACCACGAGCAAAACTACTTCTAACAGAGACCCTGCTACTCGTAACACCACCCTGAGAGCACCTACTTCTACCACAGGCACTGCAACTCCTACCACCACAATGAGCGCTCCTAATTCAACCACAGAAACTAAAACTCCCACCAGCACCACGAGTGCCCCTACTTCTACTACAGACACTAGTACTCCTACCACCAACAGGAACGCTCCTACTTCTACCACAGAAACTAATACCAATACCACAGGAAGGAGCACAACAACTTCTACCACAGACAGAACTATTCCTACCACCACCACGAGTTCCCGTACTTCTACCACAGACAATACTACTACCTCCACCACGAGCACAAGTACTTCTAGCACATAAACTACTACTCCTACCACCACCACGAGTGCAACTACTACTACCACTGACACTACTACTCCTACCACCACCACGAGTGCGCATATTTCTACGAAAGACTTTACTACTCCTACCTGCCCCACGATCACCAGTCCTTCAACCACAGAAACTACTACACCTACCACCAACAGAAGAACACCTCCTTGTACCACACACCCTGTTACTCCTACCACCACCAAGAGCACTCCTACTTCTACCACAGAAACTACTACTCCAACCACCACAACGAACACTCCTACTTCTACTGCAGAAAATACTGCTCCTATCACCACCACGAGCGAACTACATCTACCACAGACACTACTACTCCTAACACCATCACGAGCGCTCCTACTTCTACCACAGACACTATTACTCCAAGAAGCACCATGAGTGATCTCCTCCCTCTACCACAGACACTACTCCTCCTAACAACACAACAAGCGCTCCTACTTCTATCAAAGAAACTATTACCCTACCACCACCACGAGCGCTCGTACCTCTAACAAAGTATCTAGTACTCTGAACACCACCACGAGCTCTCCTACTTCTACTAGAGGAACTACTACTACCAAGACCACGAGCGCTCCTATTTCTTCCACAGACTGTGCAACTCCTACCACCACCAAGTGCGCTCCTACTTCTCACACAGAACATGCTGCTCCTACCACCACCACGAGCAAAACTACTTCTAACAGAGACCTGCTACTCGTAACACCACCCTGAGAGCACCTACTTCTACCACAGGCACGGCAACTCCTACCACCACAATGAGCGCTCCTAATTCAACCACAGAAACAAAAACTCCCACCACCACCACGAGCGCCCCTACTTCTACTACAGACACTAGTACTCCTAACACAACCAGGAACGCTCCTACTTCTACCACAGGAACTACTACTAATACCACGGGAACGAGTACAACAACTTCTACCACAGACAGTACTATTGCTACCACCACCACGAGCTCTCCTACTTCTGCCACAGACACTACTACTCCTACCACCACCACGAGTGCAACTACTACTACCACTGAAACTACTATTCCTACCACCACCATGACTGCACATATGTCTACGAAAGTCATTACTACTACCAACCACATGATCACCAGTCCTTCTACCACAGAAACTACTACTCCTACCTCCACCACAAGAGCACCTACTTGTTCCACAGACCCTGTGACTCCTACCACCACCAAGAGCACTCCTACTTCTACCACAGAAACCACTACTCCAACAACCACAATGAACACTGCTACTTCTACTGCAGAAACTACTGCTCCTACCACCACCACGAGCGAACTACATCTACCACCAACACTACTATGCCTAACACCATCACGAGCGCTCCTACTTCTACCACAGACACTATTACTCCAAGAAACACCATGAGCTCTCCTCCCTCTACCATAGACACTACTCCTCCTACCAACACAACGAGCGCTCCTACTTCTATCAAAGAAACTACTACCCTACCACCACCATGAACGCTCCTACTTCTACCACAGAACATGCAACGCATACCACCACCACAAGTGTTACTACTTCTACCACAATACCTGCTTCTCCCACCACCACCGCGAGTGGATCTTCTTGTACCCCAAAACCTTCTACTCCTACCAACACAACGAGAGCACCTACTTCTACCACCGGCCCTGCTACCTCTACCTCCATCACGAGCGATTCTATTTCTACAACAGAAACTACTACTCCTACCAACAGGAAGAGAGCTCCTACTTCTTCTACAGAAACTACTATTCCTATCCTACTACCACCACGAGCGCAACTACTTCTACCACAGACCGTACTACTCCTACCACCACCCCGAGTGTAAGTACTTCTACCACAGACACTACTGCTCTTACCACCACCACGAGTGCAAATACTTCTACCACAGACACTAGTGTTCCTACCACCAACACTGGTGCCAGTACTTCTACCACAGAAACTACTACTCCTACACCCACCACGAGTGCAACTACTTCTACCACAGACATTTCTACTGCTATCACAACCATGAGCCTCCTACTTCTATCAGAGACCGTGCAATTACTACCAGGAGGACTAGCGCTCTTCCTTCTAACACAGACACTACTACGCCTACCTCCATCACTAGCCCTTCTACTTCTACCACCATACCTGCTACTTCTACCACCACCATGAGCACAACTACTTCTACCACAGACACTACGACTCCTGTCACCACCACAAATGCTCATACAAATACGAAAGAGAATACTACTCCTACCACCCCCACGAGAACCACTGCTTCTAACACAGACACTACTACTCTTACCACTATCACGAGAGAACCTATTTGTACCACAGACCCTGCTATTCCTATCACCACCACGAGCACTGCGACTTCTACCACAGAAACTACTACTCGTAACACCACCATGGGCGCTCATACTTCTACCAAAGACACTACTACACCTTCAACCACCACGAGCGCTCATACTTCTACCAAAGACATTATTACTCCTAGAACCACTACGATCACCACTACTGCTATCTCAAACGCTACTAATCCTATCACAACCACGGGAGCACCTACTTCTACCACAGACCCTGATATTCCTACCAACACCCTGAGCTCTCCTACTTCTACCACAGAAACTACTACTACTACCACCAACACGAGCACTCCTACTTCTACCACGGAAACTACTAATTCTCCCTCCACCACGAGCACAGCTTCTACTACCACAGACAATACTACTCTTACAACCACCACCAGTGCTCCTACTTCTACCACAGAAACTACTACTACTACCACCAACACGAGCACTCCTACTTCTACCACGGAAACTACTAATTCTCCCTCCACCACGAGCACAGCTTCTACTACCACAGACAATACTACTCTTACAACCACCACCAGTGCTCCTACTTCTACCACAGACACTACTACTCCAAGCACCTCCACGAGCACTCCTACATCTACCACAGACACTACTACTCCTACCAACAAAATGAGAACTCCTTCTTCTACCAAAGAAACTACTACCCTACCACCACCATGAGCACTCCTACTTCTACCACAGAACATGCAACTCCAAGCACCACCACAGGCGATACTACTTCTAGCACAAAACCTGCTACTCCTACCACCACCACGAGTGCAACTACTTGTACCACAAAATATGCTACTCCTTCCAACACGACGAGAGCACCTACTTCTACCACAGGCCCTGCTACTCCTACCTCCATCACGAGCGATCATACTTCTACCCCAGAATCTACTGCTCCTACCACCAAGAGTGCTCCTACTTCCACCACAGAAACTGCTAGTTCTCCCACCCCCACGAGCACAACTACTTCTATCAGAGCACTACTACTCCTACCACCAGAACGAGAGCCACTACTTCTACCCTAGAAACTACTACTACCACAAACACCACGAGTGCTTCTTCTTCTACCACAAAACCTGTTATGCCTACCACCACCACGAGCGATCCTACTTCTACCACAGACACTACTACACCTACCACCACCACGAGCAATCCTACTTCTACCACAGAATCAACTACTCCTAACACCACCACAAGCGCTCCTGCTTCTACCACAGAAAGTACTACTCCTACCACCAGCACGAGCGCAACAACTTCTACTACAGACACTAATACACCTACAACCAAGATGAGTGCTCCTACTTCTACCACAGTCACCACTACTCCCACCAACACCACGAGCGCTCCTACTTCTACCACAGACAGTCCTACTCCTACCACCACCACGAGCGCTCCAACCTCTAAGGAAGTATCTAGTACTCTGAACACCACCACGAGCTCTCCTACTTCTACTAGAGAAACTACTACTACCAAGACCACGAACGCTCCTACTTCTTCCACAGACTGTGCAACTCCTACCACCACCAAGTGCGCTCCTACTTCTAACACAGAACATGCTGCTCCTACCACCACCACGAGCAAAACTACTTCTAACAGAGACCCTGCTACTCGTAACACCACCCTGAGAGCACCTACTTCTACCACAGGCACTGCAACTCCTAAAACCACAATGAGCGCTCCTAATTCAACCACAGAAACTAAAACTCCCAACAGCACCACGAGTGCCCCTACTTCTACTACAGACACTAGTACTCCTACCACCAACAGGAACGCTCCTACTTCTACCACAGAAACAAATACCAATACCACAGGAAGGAGCACAACAACTTCTACCACAGACAGAACTATTCCTACCACCACCACGAGTTCCCGTACTTCTACCACAGACAATACTACTACCTCCACCACGAGCACAAGTACTTCTAGCACATAAACTACTACTCCTACCACCACCACGAGTGCAACTACTACTACCACTGACACTACTACTCCTACCACCACCACGAGTGCGCATATTTCTACGAAAGACTTTACTACTCCTACCTGCCCCACGATCACCAGTCCTTCAACCACAGAAACTACTACACCTACCACCAACAGAAGAACACCTCCTTGTACCACACACCCTGTTACTCCTACCACCACCAAGAGCACTCCTACTTCTACCACAGAAACTACTACTCCAACCACCACAACGAACACTCCTACTTCTACTGCAGAAAATACTGCTCCTATCACCACCACGAGCGAACTACATCTACCACAGACACTACTACTCCTAACACCATCACGAGCGCTCCTACTTCTACCACAGACACTATTACTCCAAGAAGCACCATGAGTGATCTCCTCCCTCTACCACAGACACTACTCCTCCTAACAATACAACAAGCGCTCCTACTTCTATCAAAGAAACTATTACCCTACCACCACCACGAGCGCTCGTACCTCTAACAAAGTATCTAGTACTCTGAACACCACCACGAGCTCTCCTACTTCTACTAGAGGAACTACTACTACCAAGACCACGAGCGCTCCTATTTCTTCCACAGACTGTGCAACTCCTACCACCACCAAGTGCGCTCCTACTTCTCACACAGAACATGCTGCTCCTACCACCACCACGAGCAAAACTACTTCTAACAGAGACCTGCTACTCGTAACACCACCCTGACAGCACCTACTTCTACCACAGGCACGGCAACTCCTACCACCACAATGAGCGCTCCTAATTCAACCACAGAAACAAAAACTCCCACCACCACCACGAGCGCCCCTACTTCTACTACAGACACTAGTACTCCTAACACAACCAGGAACGCTCCTACTTCTACCACAGGAACTACTACTAATACCACGGGAACGAGTACAACAACTTCTACCACAGACAGTACTATTGCTACCACCACCA
Source organism: Balaenoptera ricei (assembly GCF_028023285.1). Lineage (NCBI taxonomy): Eukaryota > Metazoa > Chordata > Mammalia > Artiodactyla > Balaenopteridae > Balaenoptera > Balaenoptera ricei. Next base: position 79,541,166 of record NC_082654.1, read on the forward strand.
CGAGCTCTCCTACTTCTGCCACAGACACTACTACTCTTACCACCATCACGAGTGCAACTACTACTACCACTGAAACTACTATTCCTACCACCACCATGACTGCACATATGTCTACGAAAGTCATTACTACTCCTACCAACCACACGATCACCAGTCCTTCTACCACAGAAACTACTACTCCTACCTCCACCACAAGAGCACCTACTTGTTCCACAGACCCTGTGACTCCTACCACCACCAAGAGCACTCCTACTTCTACCACAGAAACCACTACTCCAACAACCACAATGAACACTGCTACTTCTACTGCAGAAACTACTGCTCCTACCACCACCACGAGCGAACTACATCTACCACCAACACTACTATGCCTAACACCATCACGAGCGCTCCTACTTCTACCACAGACACTATTACTCCAAGAAACACCATGAGCTCTCCTCCCTCTACCATAGACACTACTCCTCCTACCAACACAACGAGCGCTCCTACTTCTATCAAAGAAACTACTACCCTACCACCACCATGAACGCTCCTACTTCTACCACAGAACATGCAACGCATACCACCACCACAAGTGTTACTACTTCTACCACAATACCTGCTTCTCCCACCACCACCGCGAGTGGATCTTCTTGTACCCCAAAACCTTCTACTCCTACCAACACAACGAGAGCACCTACTTCTACCACCGGCCCTGCTACCTCTACCTCCATCACGAGCGATTCTATTTCTACAACAGAAACTACTACTCCTACCAACAGGAAGAGAGCTCCTACTTCTTCTACAGAAACTACTATTCCTATCCTACTACCACCACGAGCGCAACTACTTCTACCACAGACCGTACTACTCCTACCACCACCCCGAGTGTAAGTACTTCTACCACAGACACTACTGCTCTTACCACCACCACGAGTGCAAATACTTCTACCACAGACACTAGTGTTCCTACCACCAACACTGGTGCCAGTACTTCTACCACAGAAACTACTACTCCTACACCCACCACGAGCGCAACTACTTCTACCACAGACATTTCTACTGCTATCACAACCATGAGCCTCCTACTTCTATCAGAGACCGTGCAATTGCTACCAGGAGGACTAGCGCTCTTCCTTCTAACACAGACACTACTACGCCTACCTCCATCACTAGCCCTTCTACTTCTACCACCATACCTGCTACTTCTACCACCACCATGAGCACAACTACTTCTACCACAGACACTACGACTCCTGTCACCACCACAAATGCTCATACAAATACGAAAGAGAATACTACTCCTACCACCCCCACGAGAACCACTGCTTCTAACACAGACACTACTACTCTTACCACTATCACGAGAGAACCTATTTGTACCACAGACCCTGCTATTCCTATCACCACCACGAGCACTGCGACTTCTACCACAGAAACTACTACTCGTAACACCACCATGGGCGCTCATACTTCTACCAAAGACACTACTACACCTTCAACCACCACGAGCGCTCATACTTCTACCAAAGACATTATTACTCCTAGAACCACTACGATCACCACTACTGCTATCTCAAACGCTACTAATCCTATCACAACCACGGGAGCACCTACTTCTACCACAGACCCTGATATTCCTACCAACACCCTGAGCTCTCCTACTTCTACCACAGAAACTACTACTACTACCACCAACACGAGCACTCCTACTTCTACCACGGAAACTACTAATTCTCCCTCCACCACGAGCACAGCTTCTACTACCACAGACAATACTACTCTTACAACCACCACCAGTGCTCCTACTTCTACCACAGAAACTACTACTACTACCACCAACACGAGCACTCCTACTTCTACCACGGAAACTACTAATTCTCCCTCCACCACGAGCACAGCTTCTACTACCACAGACAATACTACTCTTACAACCACCACCAGTGCTCCTACTTCTACCACAGACACTACTACTCCAAGCACCTCCACGAGCACTCCTACATCTACCACAGACACTACTACTCCTACCAACAAAATGAGAACTCCTTCTTCTACCAAAGAAACTACTACCCTACCACCACCATGAGCACTCCTACTTCTACCACAGAACATGCAACTCCAAGCACCACCACAGGCGATACTACTTCTAGCACAAAACCTGCTACTCCTACCACCACCACGAGTGCAACTACTTGTACCACAAAATATGCTACTCCTTCCAACACGACGAGAGCACCTACTTCTACCACAGGCCCTGCTACTCCTACCTCCATCACGAGCGATCATACTTCTACCCCAGAATCTACTGCTCCTACCACCAAGAGTGCTCCTACTTCCACCACAGAAACTGCTAGTTCTCCCACCCCCACGAGCACAACTACTTCTATCAGAGCACTACTACTCCTACCACCAGAACGAGAGCCACTACTTCTACCCTAGAAACTACTACTACCACAAACACCACGAGTGCTTCTTCTTCTACCACAAAACCTGTTATGCCTACCACCACCACGAGCGATCCTACTTCTACCACAGACACTACTACACCTACCACCACCACGAGCAATCCTACTTCTACCACAGAATCAACTACTCCTAACACCACCACAAGCGCTCCTGCTTCTACCACAGAAAGTACTACTCCTACCACCAGCACGAGCGCAACAACTTCTACTACAGACACTAATACACCTACAACCAAGATGAGTGCTCCTACTTCTACCACAGTCACCACTACTCCCACCAACACCACGAGCGCTCCTACTTCTACCACAGACAGTCCTACTCCTACCACCACCACGAGCGCTCCAACCTCTAAGGAAGTATCTAGTACTCTGAACACCACCACGAGCTCTCCTACTTCTACTAGAGAAACTACTACTACCAAGACCACGAACGCTCCTACTTCTTCCACAGACTGTGCAACTCCTACCACCACCAAGTGCGCTCCTACTTCTAACACAGAACATGCTGCTCCTACCACCACCACGAGCAAAACTACTTCTAACAGAGACCCTGCTACTCGTAACACCACCCTGAGAGCACCTACTTCTACCACAGGCACTGCAACTCCTACCACCACAATGAGCGCTCCTAATTCAACCACAGAAACTAAAACTCCCAACAGCACCACGAGTGCCCCTACTTCTACTACAGACACTAGTACTCCTACCACCAACAGGAACGCTCCTACTTCTACCACAGAAACTAATACCAATACCACAGGAAGGAGCACAACAACTTCTACCACAGACAGAACTATTCCTACCACCACCACGAGTTCCCGTACTTCTACCACAGACAATACTACTACCTCCACCACGAGCACAAGTACTTCTAGCACATAAACTACTACTCCTACCACCACCACGAGTGCAACTACTACTACCACTGACACTACTACTCCTACCACCACCACGAGTGCGCATATTTCTACGAAAGACTTTACTACTCCTACCTGCCCCACGATCACCAGTCCTTCAACCACAGAAACTACTACACCTACCACCAACAGAAGAACACCTCCTTGTACCACACACCCTGTTACTCCTACCACCACCAAGAGCACTCCTACTTCTACCACAGAAACTACTACTCCAACCACCACAACGAACACTCCTACTTCTACTGCAGAAAATACTGCTCCTATCACCACCACGAGCGAACTACATCTACCACAGACACTACTACTCCTAACACCATCACGAGCGCTCCTACTTCTACCACAGACACTATTACTCCAAGAAGCACCATGAGTGATCTCCTCCCTCTACCACAGACACTACTCCTCCTAACAATACAACAAGCGCTCCTACTTCTATCAAAGAAACTATTACCCTACCACCACCACGAGCGCTCGTACCTCTAACAAAGTATCTAGTACTCTGAACACCACCACGAGCTCTCCTACTTCTACTAGAGGAACTACTACTACCAAGACCACGAGCGCTCCTATTTCTTCCACAGACTGTGCAACTCCTACCACCACCAAGTGCGCTCCTACTTCTCACACAGAACATGCTGCTCCTACCACCACCACGAGCAAAACTACTTCTAACAGAGACCTGCTACTCGTAACACCACCCTGAGAGCACCTACTTCTACCACAGGCACGGCAACTCCTACCACCACAATGAGCGCTCCTAATTCAACCACAGAAACAAAAACTCCCACCACCACCACGAGCGCCCCTACTTCTACTACAGACACTAGTACTCCTAACACAACCAGGAACGCTCCTACTTCTACCACAGGAACTACTACTAATACCACGGGAACGAGTACAACAACTTCTACCACAGACAGTACTATTGCTACCACCACCACGAGCTCTCCTACTTCTGCCACAGACACTACTACTCTTACCACCATCACGAGTGCAACTACTACTACCACTGAAACTACTATTCCTACCACCACCATGACTGCACATATGTCTACGAAAGTCATTACTACTCCTACCAACCACACGATCACCAGTCCTTCTACCACAGAAACTACTACTCCTACCTCCACCACAAGAGCACCTACTTGTTCCACAGACCCTGTGACTCCTACCACCACCAAGAGCACTCCTACTTCTACCACAGAAACCACTACTCCAACAACCACAATGAACACTGCTACTTCTACTGCAGAAACTACTGCTCCTACCACCACCACGAGCGAACTACATCTACCACCAACACTACTATGCCTAACACCATCACGAGCGCTCCTACTTCTACCACAGACACTATTACTCCAAGAAACACCATGAGCTCTCCTCCCTCTACCATAGACACTACTCCTCCTACCAACACAACGAGCGCTCCTACTTCTATCAAAGAAACTACTACCCTACCACCAACATGAACGCTCCTACTTCTACCACAGAACATGCAACGCATACCACCACCACAAGTGTTACTACTTCTACCACAATACCTGCTTCTCCCACCACCACCGCGAGTGGATCTTCTTGTACCCCAAAACCTTCTACTCCTACCAACACAACGAGAGCACCTACTTCTACCACCGGCCCTGCTACCTCTACCTCCATCACGAGCGATTCTATTTCTACAACAGAAACTACTACTCCTACCAACAGGAAGAGAGCTCCTACTTCTTCTACAGAAACTACTATTCCTATCCTACTACCACCACGAGCGCAACTACTTCTACCACAGACCGTACTACTCCTACCACCACCCCGAGTGTAAGTACTTCTACCACAGACACTACTGCTCTTACCACCACCACGAGTGCAAATACTTCTACCACAGACACTAGTGTTCCTACCACCAACACTGGTGCCAGTACTTCTACCACAGAAACTACTACTCCTACACCCACCACGAGCGCAACTACTTCTACCACAGACATTTCTACTGCTATCACAACCATGAGCCTCCTACTTCTATCAGAGACCGTGCAATTACTACCAGGAGGACTAGCGCTCTTCCTTCTAACACAGACACTACTACGCCTACCTCCATCACTAGCCCTTCTACTTCTACCACCATACCTGCTACTTCTACCACCACCATGAGCACAACTACTTCTACCACAGACACTACGACTCCTGTCACCACCACAAATGCTCATACAAATACGAAACAGAATACTACTCCTACCACCCCCACGAGAACCACTGCTTCTAACACAGACACTACTACTCTTACCACTATCACGAGAGAACCTATTTGTACCACAGACCCTGCTATTCCTATCACCACCACGAGCACTGCGACTTCTACCACAGAAACTACTACTCGTAACACCACCATGGGCGCTCATACTTCTACCAAAGACACTACTACACCTTCAACCACCACGAGCGCTCATACTTCTACCAAAGACATTATTACTCCTAGAACCACTACGATCACCACTACTGCTATCTCAAACGCTACTAATCCTATCACAACCACGGGAGCACCTACTTCTACCACAGACCCTGATATTCCTACCAACACCCTGAGCTCTCCTACTTCTACCACAGAAACTACTACTACTACCACCAACACGAGCACTCCTACTTCTACCACGGAAACTACTAATTCTCCCTCCACCACGAGCACAGCTTCTACTACCACAGACAATACTACTCTTACAACCACCACCAGTGCTCCTACTTCTACCACAGAAACTACTACTACTACCACCAACACGAGCACTCCTACTTCTACCACGGAAACTACTAATTCTCCCTCCACCACGAGCACAGCTTCTACTACCACAGACAATACTACTCTTACAACCACCACCAGTGCTCCTACTTCTACCACAGACACTACTACTCCAAGCACCTCCACGAGCACTCCTACATCTACCACAGACACTACTACTCCTACCAACAAAATGAGAACTCCTTCTTCTACCAAAGAAACTACTACCCTACCACCGCCATGAGCACTCCTACTTCTACCACAGAACATGCAACTCCAAGCACCACCACAGGCGATACTACTTCTAGCACAAAACCTGCTACTCCTACCACCACCACGAGTGCAACTACTTGTACCACAAAATATGCTACTCCTTCCAACACGACGAGAGCACCTACTTCTACCACAGGCCCTGCTACTCCTACCTCCATCACGAGCGATCATACTTCTACCCCAGAATCTACTGCTCCTACCACCAAGAGTGCTCCTACTTCCACCACAGAAACTGCTAGTTCTCCCACCCCCACGAGCACAACTACTTCTATCAGAGCACTACTACTCCTACCACCAGAACGAGAGCCACTACTTCTACCCTAGAAACTACTACTACCACAAACACCACGAGTGCTTCTTCTTCTACCACAAAACCTGTTATGCCTACCACCACCACGAGCGATCCTACTTCTACCACAGACACTACTACACCTACCACCACCACGAGCAATCCTACTTCTACCACAGAATCAACTACTCCTAACACCACCACAAGCGCTCCTGCTTCTACCACAGAAAGTACTACTCCTACCACCAGCACGAGCGCAACAACTTCTACTACAGACACTAATACACCTACAACCAAGATGAGTGCTCCTACTTCTACCACAGTCACCACTACTCCCACCAACACCACGAGCGCTCCTACTTCTACCACAGACAGTCCTACTCCTACCACCACCACGAGCGCTCCAACCTCTAAGGAAGTATCTAGTACTCTGAACACCACCACGAGCTCTCCTACTTCTACTAGAGAAACTACTACTACCAAGACCACGAACGCTCCTACTTCTTCCACAGACTGTGCAACTCCTACCACCACCAAGTGCGCTCCTACTTCTAACACAGAACATGCTGCTCCTACCACCACCACGAGCAAAACTACTTCTAACAGAGACCCTGCTACTCGTAACACCACCCTGAGAGCACCTACTTCTACCACAGGCACTGCAACTCCTACCACCACAATGAGCGCTCCTAATTCAACCACAGAAACTAAAACTCCCACCAGCACCACGAGTGCCCCTACTTCTACTACAGACACTAGTACTCCTACCACCAACAGGAACGCTCCTACTTCTACCACAGAAACTAATACCAATACCACAGGAAGGAGCACAACAACTTCTACCACAGACAGAACTATTCCTACCACCACCACGAGTTCCCGTACTTCTACCACAGACAATACTACTACCTCCACCACGAGCACAAGTACTTCTAGCACATAAACTACTACTCCTACCACCACCACGAGTGCAACTACTACTACCACTGACACTACTACTCCTACCACCACCACGAGTGCGCATATTTCTACGAAAGACTTTACTACTCCTACCTGCCCCACGATCACCAGTCCTTCAACCACAGAAACTACTACACCTACCACCAACAGAAGAACACCTCCTTGTACCACACACCCTGTTACTCCTACCACCACCAAGAGCACTCCTACTTCTACCACAGAAACTACTACTCCAACCACCACAACGAACACTCCTACTTCTACTGCAGAAAATACTGCTCCTATCACCACCACGAGCGAACTACATCTACCACAGACACTACTACTCCTAACACCATCACGAGCGCTCCTACTTCTACCACAGACACTATTACTCCAAGAAGCACCATGAGTGATCTCCTCCCTCTACCACAGACACTACTCCTCCTAACAACACAACAAGCGCTCCTACTTCTATCAAAGAAACTATTACCCTACCACCACCACGAGCGCTCGTACCTCTAACAAAGTATCTAGTACTCTGAACACCACCACGAGCTCTCCTACTTCTACTAGAGGAACTACTACTACCAAGACCACGAGCGCTCCTATTTCTTCCACAGACTGTGCAACTCCTACCACCACCAAGTGCGCTCCTACTTCTCACACAGAACATGCTGCTCCTACCACCACCACGAGCAAAACTACTTCTAACAGAGACCTGCTACTCGTAACACCACCCTGACAGCACCTACTTCTACCACAGGCACGGCAACTCCTACCACCACAATGAGCGCTCCTAATTCAACCACAGAAACAAAAACTCCCACCACCACCACGAGCGCCCCTACTTCTACTACAGACACTAGTACTCCTAACACAACCAGGAACGCTCCTACTTCTACCACAGGAACTACTACTAATACCACGGGAACGAGTACAACAACTTCTACCACAGACAGTACTATTGCTACCACCACCACGAGCTCTCCTACTTCTGCCACAGACAATACTACTCTTACCACCATCACGACTGCAACTACTACTACCACTGAAACTACTATTCCTACCACCACCATGACTGCACATATGTCTACGAAAGTCATTACTACTCCTACCAACCACACGATCACCAGTCCTTCTACCACAGAAACTACTACTCCTACCTCCACCACAAGAGCACCTACTAGTTCCACAGACCCTGTGACTCCTACCACCACCAAGAGCACTCCTACTTCTACCACAGAAACCACTACTCCAACCACCACAACGAACACTGCTACTTCTACTGCAGAAACTACTGCTCCTACCACCACCACGAATGAACTACATCTACCACCGACACTACTATGCCTAACACCATCACGAGCGCTCCTACTTCTACCACAGACACTATTACTCCAAGAAACACCATGAGCTCTCCCCCCTCTACCATAGACACTACTCCTCCTACCAACACAACGAGCGCTCCTACTTCTATCAAAGAAACTACTACCCTACCACCAACATGAACGCTCCTACTTCTACCACAGAACATGCAACTCAGACCACCACCACAAGTGTTACTACTTCTACCACAATACCTGCTTCTCCTACCACCACCGCGAGTGGATCTTCTTGTACCCCAAAACCTTCTACTCCTACCAACACAACGAGAGCACCTACTTCTACCACAGGCCCTGCTACCTCTACCTCCATCACGAGAGATCCTATTTCTACAACAGAAACTACTACTCCTACCAACAGGAAGAGAGCTCCTACTTCTTCTACAGAAACTATTATTTCTACTACCACCACGAGCGCAACTACTTCTACCACAGACCGTACTACTCCTACCACCACCCCGAGTGTAAGTACTTCTACCACAAACACTACTGCTCTTACCACCACCACGAGTGCAAATACTTCTACCACAGACACTAGTGTTCCTACCACCAACACTGGTGCCAGTACTTCTACCACAGAAACTACTACTCCTACACCCACCACGAGCGCAACTACTTCTACCACAGACATTTCTACTGCTATCACAACCATGAGCCTCCTACTTCTATCAGAGACCGTGCAATTACTACCAGGAGGACTAGCGCTCTTCCTTCTAACACAGACACTACTACGCCTACCTCCATCACTAGCCCTCCTACTTCTACCACCATACCTGCTACTTCTACCACCACCATGAGCACAACTACTTCTACCACAGACACTACGACTCCTGTCACCACCACGAATGCTCATACAAATACGAAACAGAATACTACTCCTACCACCCCCACGAGAACCACTGCTTCTAACACAGACACTACTACTCTTACCACTATCACGAGAGAACCTATGTGTACCACAGACCCTGCTATTCCTATCACCACCACGAGCACTGCGACTTCTACCACAGAAACTACTACTCGTAACACCACCATGGGCGCTCATACTTCTACCAAAGACACTACTACACCTTCAACCACCACGAGCGCTCATACTTCTACCAAAGACATTATTACTCCTAGAACCACTACGACCACCACTACTGCTATCACAAACGCTACTAATCCTACCACAACCACGGGAGCACCTACTTCTACCACAGACCCTGATATTCCTACCAACACCCTGAGCGCTCCTACTTCTACCACAGAAACTACTACTACTACCACCAACACGAGCACTCCTGTTTCTACCACGGAAACTACTAATTCTCCCTCCACCACGAGCACAGCTTCTACTACCACAGACAATACTACTCTTACCACCACCACCAGTGCTCCTACTTCTACCACAGACACTACTACTCCAAGCACCTCCACGAGCACTCCTACATCTACCACAGACAGTACTACTCCTACCAACAAAATGAGCACTCCTACTTCTACCAAAGAAACTACTATCCTACCAGCACCATGAGCACTCCTACTTCTACCACAGAACATGCAACTCCAAGCACCACCACAGGCGATACTACTTCTAGCACAAAACCTGCTACTCCTACCACCACCACGAGTGCAACTACTTGTACCACAAAATATGCTACTCCTTCCAACACGATGAGAGCACCTAATTCTACCACAGGCCCTGCTACTCCTACCTCCATCACGAGCGATCATACTTCTACCCCAGAATCTACTGCTCCTACCACCAAGAGTGCTCCTACTTCTACCAAAGAAACTACTAGTTCTCCCACCCCCACGAGCACAACTACTTCTATCAGAGCACTACTACTCCTACCACCAGAACGAGAGCCACTACTTCTACCCTAGAAACTACTACTACCACAAACACCACGAGTGCTTCTTCTTCTACCACAAAACCTGTTATGCCTACCACCACCACGAGCGATCCTACTTCTACCACAGACACTACTACACCTACCACCACCACGAGCAATCCTACTTCTACCACAGAATCAACTACTCCTAACACCACCACAAGCGCTCCTGCTTCTACCACAGAAAGTACTACTCCTACCACCAGCACGAGCGCAACAACTTCTACTACAGACACTAATACACCTACAACCAAGATGAGTGCTCCTACTTCTACCACAGTCACCACTACTCCCACCAACACCACGAGCGCTCCTACTTCTACCACAGACAGTCCTACTCCTACCACCACCACGAGCGCTCCTACCTCTAAGGAAGTATCTAGTACTCTGAACACCACCACGAGCTCTCCTACTTCTACTAGAGAAACTACTACTACCAAGACCACGAACGCTCCTACTTCTTCCACAGACTGTGCAACTCCTACCACCACCAAGTGTGCTCCTACTTCTCACACAGAACATGCTGCTCCTACCACCACCACGAGCAAAACTACTTCTAACAGAGACCCTGCTACTCGTACCACCACGAGAGCACCTACTTCTACCACAGGCACGGCAACTCCTACCACCACAATGAGCGCTCCTAATTCAACCACAGAAACTAAAACACCCACCAGCACCACGAGCGCCCCTACTTCTAGTACAGACTCTAGTACTCCTACCACCAACAGGAACGCTCCTACTTCTACCACAGAAACTACTACTAATACCACGGGAACGAGCACAACATCTTCTACCACAGACAGAACTATTCCTACCACCACCACGAGTTCCCGTACTTCTACCACAGACAATACTACTACCTCCACCACGAGCACAAGTACTTCTAGCACACAAACTACTACTCCTACCACCACCACGAGTGCAACTACTACTACCACTGACACAACTACTCCTACCACCACCACGAGTTCGCATATTTCTACGAAAGACTTTGCTACTCCTACCTGCCTCACGATCACCAGTCCTTCAACCACAGAAATTACTACACCTACCACCAACAGAAGAACACCTCCTTGTACCACAGACCCTGTTACTCCTACCACCACCAAGAGCACTCCTACTTCTACCACAGAAACTACTACTCCAACCACCACAACGAACACTCCTACTTCTACTGCAGAAAATACTGCTCCTATCACCACCACGAGCGAACTACATCTACCACAGACACTACTACTCCTTACACCATCACGAGCTCTCCTACTTCTACTAGAGGAACTACTACTACCAAGACCACGAGCGCTCCTATTTCTTCCACAGACTGTGCAACTCCTACCACCACCAAGGGCGCTCCTACTTCTCACACAGAACATGCTGCTCCTACCACCACCATGAGCAAAACTACTTCTAATAGAGACCCTGCTACTCGTAACACCACCCTGAGAGCACCTACTTCTACCACAGGCACTGCAACTCCTACCACCACAATGAGTGCTCCTAATTCAATCACAGAAACAAAAACTCCCACCAGCACCACGAGTGCCCCTACTTCTACTACAGACACTAGTACTCCTACCACAACCAGGAACGCTCCTACTTCTACCACAGGAAGTACTACTAATACCACGGGAACGAGCACAACAACTTCTACCACAGACAGTGCTATTCCTACCACCACCACGAGCTCTCCTACTTCTACCACAGACACTACTACTCCTACCACCACCACGAGTGCAACTACTACTACCACTGAAACTACTATTCCTACCACCACCATGAGTGCACATATGTCTACGAAAGTCATTACTACTACCAACCACACGATCACCAGTCCTTCTACCACAGAAACTACTACTCCTACCTCCACCACAAGAGCACCTACTTGTTCCACAGACCCTGTGACTCCTACCACCACCAAGAGCACTCCTACTTCTACCACAGAAACCACTACTCCAACAACCACAATGAACACTGCTACTTCTACTGCAGAAACTACTGCTCCTACCACCACCACGAGCGAACTACATCTACCACCAACACTACTATGCCTAACACCATCACGAGCGCTCCTACTTCTACCACAGACACTATTACTCCAAGAAACACCATGAGCTCTCCTCCCTCTACCATAGACACTACTCCTCCTACCAACACAACGAGCGCTCCTACTTCTATCAAAGAAACTACTACCCTACCACCACCATGAACGCTCCTACTTCTACCACAGAACATGCAACGCATACCACCACCACAAGTGTTACTACTTCTACCACAATACCTGCTTCTCCCACCACCACCGCGAGTGGATCTTCTTGTACCCCAAAACCTTCTACTCCTACCAACACAACGAGAGCACCTACTTCTACCACCGGCCCTGCTACCTCTACCTCCATCACGAGCGATTCTATTTCTACAACAGAAACTACTACTCCTACCAACAGGAAGAGAGCTCCTACTTCTTCTACAGAAACTACTATTCCTACTACCACCACGAGCGCAACTACTTCTACCACAGACCGTACTACTCCTACCACCACCCCGAGTGTAAGTACTTCTACCACAGACACTACTGCTCTTACCACCACCACGAGTGCAAATACTTCTACCACAGACACTAGTGTTCCTACCACCAACACTGGTGCCAGTACTTCTACCACAGAAACTACTACTCCTACACCCACCACGAGCGCAACTACTTCTACCACAGACATTTCTACTGCTATCACAACCATGAGCCTCCTACTTCTATCAGAGACCGTGCAATTACTACCAGGAGGACTAGCGCTCTTCCTTCTAACACAGACACTACTACGCCTACCTCCATCACTAGCCCTTCTACTTCTACCACCATACCTGCTACTTCTACCACCACCATGAGCACAACTACTTCTACCACAGACACTACGACTCCTGTCACCACCACAAATGCTCATACAAATACGAAAGAGAATACTACTCCTACCACCCCCACGAGAACCACTGCTTCTAACACAGACACTACTACTCTTACCACTATCACGAGAGAACCTATTTGTACCACAGACCCTGCTATTCCTATCACCACCACGAGCACTGCGACTTCTACCACAGAAACTACTACTCGTAACACCACCATGGGCGCTCATACTTCTACCAAAGACACTACTACACCTTCAACCACCACGAGCGCTCATACTTCTACCAAAGACATTATTACTCCTAGAACCACTACGATCACCACTACTGCTATCTCAAACGCTACTAATCCTATCACAACCACGGGAGCACCTACTTCTACCACAGACCCTGATATTCCTACCAACACCCTGAGCTCTCCTACTTCTACCACAGAAACTACTACTACTACCACCAACACGAGCACTCCTACTTCTACCACGGAAACTACTAATTCTCCCTCCACCACGAGCACAGCTTCTACTACCACAGACAATACTACTCTTACAACCACCACCAGTGCTCCTACTTCTACCACAGAAACTACTACTACTACCACCAACACGAGCACTCCTACTTCTACCACGGAAACTACTAATTCTCCCTCCACCACGAGCACAGCTTCTACTACCACAGACAATACTACTCTTACAACCACCACCAGTGCTCCTACTTCTACCACAGACACTACTACTCCAAGCACCTCCACGAGCACTCCTACATCTACCACAGACACTACTACTCCTACCAACAAAATGAGAACTCCTTCTTCTACCAAAGAAACTACTACCCTACCACCACCATGAGCACTCCTACTTCTACCACAGAACATCCAACTCCAAGCACCACCACAGGCGATACTACTTCTAGCACAAAACCTGCTACTCCTACCACCACCACGAGTGCAACTACTTGTACCACAAAATATGCTACTCCTTCCAACACGACGAGAGCACCTACTTCTACCACAGGCCCTGCTACTCCTACCTCCATCACGAGCGATCATACTTCTACCCCAGAATCTACTGCTCCTACCACCAAGAGTGCTCCTACTTCCACCACAGAAACTGCTAGTTCTCCCACCCCCACGAGCACAACTACTTCCATCAGAGCACTACTACTCCTACCACCAGAACGAGAGCCACTACTTCTACCCTAGAAACTACTACTACCACAAACACCACGAGTGCTTCTTCTTCTACCACAAAACCTGTTATGCCTACCACCACCACGAGCGATCCTACTTCTACCACAGACACTACTACACCTACCACCACCACGAGCAATCCTACTTCTACCACAGAATCAACTACTCCTAACACCACCACAAGCGCTCCTGCTTCTACCACAGAAAGTACTACTCCTACCACCAGCACGAGCGCAACAACTTCTACTACAGACACTAATACACCTACAACCAAGATGAGTGCTCCTACTTCTACCACAGTCACCACTACTCCCACCAACACCACGAGCGCTCCTACTTCTACCACAGACAGTCCTACTCCTACCACCACCACGAGCGCTCCAACCTCTAAGGAAGTATCTAGTACTCTGAACACCACCACGAGCTCTCCTACTTCTACTAGAGAAACTACTACTACCAAGACCACGAACGCTCCTACTTCTTCCACAGACTGTGCAACTCCTACCACCACCAAGTGCGCTCCTACTTCTAACACAGAACATGCTGCTCCTACCACCACCACGAGCAAAACTACTTCTAACAGAGACCCTGCTACTCGTAACACCACCCTGAGAGCACCTACTTCTACCACAGGCACTGCAACTCCTACCACCACAATGAGCGCTCCTAATTCAACCACAGAAACTAAAACTCCCACCAGCACCACGAGTGCCCCTACTTCTACTACAGACACTAGTACTCCTACCACCAACAGGAACGCTCCTACTTCTACCACAGAAACTAATACCAATACCACAGGAAGGAGCACAACAACTTCTACCACAGACAGAACTATTCCTACCACCACCACGAGTTCCCGTACTTCTACCACAGACAATACTACTACCTCCACCACGAGCACAAGTACTTCTAGCACATAAACTACTACTCCTACCACCACCACGAGTGCAACTACTACTACCACTGACACTACTACTCCTACCACCACCAAGAGTGCGCATATTTCTACGAAAGTCTTTACTACTCCTACCTGCCCCACGATCACCAGTCCTTCAACCACAGAAACTACTACACCTACCACCAACAGAAGAACACCTCCTTGTACCACACACCCTGTTACTCCTACCACCACCAAGAGCACTCCTACTTCTACCACAGAAACTACTACTCCAACCACCACAACGAACACTCCTACTTCTACTGCAGAAAATACTGCTCCTATCACCACCACGAGCGAACTACATCTACCACAGACACTACTACTCCTAACACCATCACGAGCGCTCCTACTTCTACCACAGACACTATTACTCCAAGAAGCACCATGAGTGATCTCCTCCCTCTACCACAGACACTACTCCTCCTAACAACACAACAAGCGCTCCTACTTCTATCAAAGAAACTATTACCCTACCACCACCACGAGCGCTCGTACCTCTAACAAAGTATCTAGTACTCTGAACACCACCACGAGCTCTCCTACTTCTACTAGAGGAACTACTACTACCAAGACCACGAGCGCTCCTATTTCTTCCACAGACTGTGCAACTCCTACCACCACCAAGTGCGCTCCTACTTCTCACACAGAACATGCTGCTCCTACCACCACCACGAGCAAAACTACTTCTAACAGAGACCTGCTACTCGTAACACCACCCTGAGAGCACCTACTTCTACCACAGGCACGGCAACTCCTACCACCACAATGAGCGCTCCTAATTCAACCACAGAAACAAAAACTCCCACCACCACCACGAGCGCCCCTACTTCTACTACAGACACTAGTACTCCTAACACAACCAGGAACGCTCCTACTTCTACCACAGGAACTACTACTAATACCACGGGAACGAGTACAACAACTTCTACCACAGACAGTACTATTGCTACCACCACCACGAGCTCTCCTACTTCTGCCACAGACACTACTACTCTTACCACCATCACGAGTGCAACTACTACTACCACTGAAACTACTATTCCTACCACCACCATGACTGCACATATGTCTACGAAAGTCATTACTACTCCTACCAACCACACGATCACCAGTCCTTCTACCACAGAAACTACTACTCCTACCTCCACCACAAGAGCACCTACTAGTTCCACAGACCCTGTGACTCCTACCACCACCAAGAGCACTCCTACTTCTACCACAGAAACCACTACTCCAACCACCACAACGAACACTGCTACTTCTGCTGCAGAAACTACTGCTCCTACCACCACCACGAACGAACTACATCTACCACCGACACTACTATGCCTAACACCATCACGAGCGCTCCTACTTCTACCACAGACACTATTACTCCAAGAAACACCATGAGCTCTCCTCCCTCTACCATAGACACTACTCCTCCTACCAACACAACGAGCGCTCCTACTTCTATCAAAGAAACTACTACCCTACCACCACCATGAACGCTCCTACTTCTACCACAGAACATGCAACTCAGACCACCACCACAAGTGTTACTACTTCTACCACAATACCTGCTTCTCCTACCACCACCGCGAGTGGATCTTCTTGTACCCCAAAACCTTCTACTCCTACCAACACAACAAGAGCACCTACTTCTACCACAGGCCCTGCTACCTCTACCTCCATCACGAGAGATCCTATTTCTACAACAGAAACTACTACTCCTACCAACAGGAAGAGAGCTCCTACTTCTTCTACAGAAACTATTATTTCTACTACCACCACGAGCGCAACTACTTCTACCACAGACCGTACTACTCCTACCACCACCCCGAGTGTAAGTACTTCTACCACAAACACTACTGCTCTTACCACCACCACGAGTGCAAATACTTCTACCACAGACACTAGTGTTCCTACCACCAACACTGGTGCCAGTACTTCTACCACAGAAACTACTACTCCTACACCCACCACGAGCGCAACTACTTCTACCACAGACATTTCTACTGCTATCACAACCATGAGCCTCCTACTTCTATCAGAGACCGTGCAATTACTACCAGGAGGACTAGCGCTCTTCCTTCTAACACAGACACTACTACGCCTACCTCCATCACTAGCCCTTCTACTTCTACCACCATACCTGCTACTTCTACCACCACCATGAGCACAACTACTTCTACCACAGACACTACGACTCCTGTCACCACCACAAATGCTCATACAAATACGAAACAGAATACTACTCCTACCACCCCCACGAGAACCACTGCTTCTAACACAGACACTACTACTCTTACCACTATCACGAGAGAACCTATTTGTACCACAGACCCTGCTATTCCTATCACCACCACGAGCACTGCGACTTCTACCACAGAAACTACTACTCGTAACACCACCATGGGCGCTCATACTTCTACCAAAGACACTACTACACCTTCAACCACCACGAGCGCTCATACTTCTACCAAAGACATTATTACTCCTAGAACCACTACGATCACCACTACTGCTATCTCAAACGCTACTAATCCTATCACAACCACGGGAGCACCTACTTCTACCACAGACCCTGATATTCCTACCAACACCCTGAGCTCTCCTACTTCTACCACAGAAACTACTACTACTACCACCAACACGAGCACTCCTACTTCTACCACGGAAACTACTAATTCTCCCTCCACCACGAGCACAGCTTCTACTACCACAGACAATACTACTCTTACAACCACCACCAGTGCTCCTACTTCTACCACAGAAACTACTACTACTACCACCAACACGAGCACTCCTACTTCTACCACGGAAACTACTAATTCTCCCTCCACCACGAGCACAGCTTCTACTACCACAGACAATACTACTCTTACAACCACCACCAGTGCTCCTACTTCTACCACAGACACTACTACTCCAAGCACCTCCACGAGCACTCCTACATCTACCACAGACACTACTACTCCTACCAACAAAATGAGAACTCCTTCTTCTACCAAAGAAACTACTACCCTACCACCACCATGAGCACTCCTACTTCTACCACAGAACATGCAACTCCAAGCACCACCACAGGCGATACTACTTCTAGCACAAAACCTGCTACTCCTACCACCACCACGAGTGCAACTACTTGTACCACAAAATATGCTACTCCTTCCAACACGACGAGAGCACCTACTTCTACCACAGGCCCTGCTACTCCTACCTCCATCACGAGCGATCATACTTCTACCCCAGAATCTACTGCTCCTACCACCAAGAGTGCTCCTACTTCCACCACAGAAACTGCTAGTTCTCCCACCCCCACGAGCACAACTACTTCTATCAGAGCACTACTACTCCTACCACCAGAACGAGAGCCACTACTTCTACCCTAGAAACTACTACTACCACAAACACCACGAGTGCTTCTTCTTCTACCACAAAACCTGTTATGCCTACCACCACCACGAGCGATCCTACTTCTACCACAGACACTACTACACCTACCACCACCACGAGCAATCCTACTTCTACCACAGAATCAACTACTCCTAACACCACCACAAGCGCTCCTGCTTCTACCACAGAAAGTACTACTCCTACCACCAGCACGAGCGCAACAACTTCTACTACAGACACTAATACACCTACAACCAAGATGAGTGCTCCTACTTCTACCACAGTCACCACTACTCCCACCAACACCACGAGCGCTCCTACTTCTACCACAGACAGTCCTACTCCTACCACCACCACGAGCGCTCCAACCTCTAAGGAAGTATCTAGTACTCTGAACACCACCACGAGCTCTCCTACTTCTACTAGAGAAACTACTACTACCAAGACCACGAACGCTCCTACTTCTTCCACAGACTGTGCAACTCCTACCACCACCAAGTGCGCTCCTACTTCTAACACAGAACATGCTGCTCCTACCACCACCACGAGCAAAACTACTTCTAACAGAGACCCTGCTACTCGTAACACCACCCTGAGAGCACCTACTTCTACCACAGGCACTGCAACTCCTACCACCACAATGAGCGCTCCTAATTCAACCACAGAAACTAAAACTCCCACCAGCACCACGAGTGCCCCTACTTCTACTACAGACACTAGTACTCCTACCACCAACAGGAACGCTCCTACTTCTACCACAGAAACTAATACCAATACCACAGGAAGGAGCACAACAACTTCTACCACAGACAGAACTATTCCTACCACCACCACGAGTTCCCGTACTTCTACCACAGACAATACTACTACCTCCACCACGAGCACAAGTACTTCTAGCACATAAACTACTACTCCTACCACCACCACGAGTGCAACTACTACTACCACTGACACTACTACTCCTACCACCACCACGAGTGCGCATATTTCTACGAAAGACTTTACTACTCCTACCTGCCCCACGATCACCAGTCCTTCAACCACCGAAACTACTACACCTACCACCAACAGAAGAACACCTCCTTGTACCACACACCCTGTTACTCCTACCACCACCAAGAGCACTCCTACTTCTACCACAGAAACTACTACTCCAACCACCACAACGAACACTCCTACTTCTACTGCAGAAAATACTGCTCCTATCACCACCACGAGCGAACTACATCTACCACAGACACTACTACTCCTAACACCATCACGAGCGCTCCTACTTCTACCACAGACACTATTACTCCAAGAAGCACCATGAGTGATCTCCTCCCTCTACCACAGACACTACTCCTCCTAACAACACAACAAGCGCTCCTACTTCTATCAAAGAAACTATTACCCTACCACCACCACGAGCGCTCGTACCTCTAACAAAGTATCTAGTACTCTGAACACCACCACGAGCTCTCCTACTTCTACTAGAGGAACTACTACTACCAAGACCACGAGCGCTCCTATTTCTTCCACAGACTGTGCAACTCCTACCACCACCAAGTGCGCTCCTACTTCTCACACAGAACATGCTGCTCCTACCACCACCACGAGCAAAACTACTTCTAACAGAGACCTGCTACTCGTAACACCACCCTGAGAGCACCTACTTCTACCACAGGCACGGCAACTCCTACCACCACAATGAGCGCTCCTAATTCAACCACAGAAACAAAAACTCCCACCACCACCACGAGCGCCCCTACTTCTACTACAGACACTAGTACTCCTAACACAACCAGGAACGCTCCTACTTCTACCACAGGAACTACTACTAATACCACGGGAACGAGTACAACAACTTCTACCACAGACAGTACTATTGCTACCACCACCACGAGCTCTCCTACTTCTGCCACAGACACTACTACTCTTACCACCATCACGAGTGCAACTACTACTACCACTGAAACTACTATTCCTACCACCACCATGACTGCACATATGTCTACGAAAGTCATTACTACTCCTACCAACCACACGATCACCAGTCCTTCTACCACAGAAACTACTACTCCTACCTCCACCACAAGAGCACCTACTAGTTCCACAGACCCTGTGACTCCTACCACCACCAAGAGCACTCCTACTTCTACCACAGAAACCACTACTCCAACCACCACAACGAACACTGCTACTTCTACTGCAGAAACTACTGCTCCTACCACCACCACGAATGAACTACATCTACCACCGACACTACTATGCCTAACACCATCACGAGCGCTCCTACTTCTACCACAGACACTATTACTCCAAGAAACACCATGAGCTCTCCCCCCTCTACCATAGACACTACTCCTCCTACCAACACAACGAGCGCTCCTACTTCTATCAAAGAAACTACTACCCTACCACCAACATGAACGCTCCTACTTCTACCACAGAACATGCAACTCAGACCACCACCACAAGTGTTACTACTTCTACCACAATACCTGCTTCTCCTACCACCACCGCGAGTGGATCTTCTTGTACCCCAAAACCTTCTACTCCTACCAACACAACGAGAGCACCTACTTCTACCACAGGCCCTGCTACCTCTACCTCCATCACGAGAGATCCTATTTCTACAACAGAAACTACTACTCCTACCAACAGGAAGAGAGCTCCTACTTCTTCTACAGAAACTATTATTTCTACTACCACCACGAGTGCAAATACTTCTACCACAGACACTAGTGTTCCTACCACCAACACTGGTGCCAGTACTTCTACCACAGAAACTACTACTCCTACACCCACCACGAGCGCAACTACTTCTACCACAGACATTTCTACTGCTATCACAACCATGAGCCTCCTACTTCTATCAGAGACCGTGCAATTACTACCAGGAGGACTAGCGCTCTTCCTTCTAACACAGACACTACTACGCCTACCTCCATCACTAGCCCTCCTACTTCTACCACCATACCTGCTACTTCTACCACCACCATGAGCACAACTACTTCTACCACAGACACTACGACTCCTGTCACCACCACGAATGCTCATACAAATACGAAACAGAATACTACTCCTACCACCCCCACGAGAACCACTGCTTCTAACACAGACACTACTACTCTTACCACTATCACGAGAGAACCTATGTGTACCACAGACCCTGCTATTCCTATCACCACCACGAGCACTGCGACTTCTACCACAGAAACTACTACTCGTAACACCACCATGGGCGCTCATACTTCTACCAAAGACACTACTACACCTTCAACCACCACGAGCGCTCATACTTCTACCAAAGACATTATTACTCCTAGAACCACTACGATCACCACTACTGCTATCTCAAACGCTACTAATCCTATCACAACCACGGGAGCACCTACTTCTACCACAGACCCTGATATTCCTACCAACACCCTGAGCTCTCCTACTTCTACCACAGAAACTACTACTACTACCACCAACACGAGCACTCCTACTTCTACCACGGAAACTACTAATTCTCCCTCCACCACGAGCACAGCTTCTACTACCACAGACAATACTACTCTTACAACCACCACCAGTGCTCCTACTTCTACCACAGAAACTACTACTACTACCACCAACACGAGCACTCCTACTTCTACCACGGAAACTACTAATTCTCCCTCCACCACGAGCACAGCTTCTACTACCACAGACAATACTACTCTTACAACCACCACCAGTGCTCCTACTTCTACCACAGACACTACTACTCCAAGCACCTCCACGAGCACTCCTACATCTACCACAGACACTACTACTCCTACCAACAAAATGAGAACTCCTTCTTCTACCAAAGAAACTACTACCCTACCACCACCATGAGCACTCCTACTTCTACCACAGAACATCCAACTCCAAGCACCACCACAGGCGATACTACTTCTAGCACAAAACCTGCTACTCCTACCACCACCACGAGTGCAACTACTTGTACCACAATATATGCTACTCCTTCCAACACGACGAGAGCACCTACTTCTACCACAGGCACGGCAACTCCTACCACCACAATGAGCGCTCCTAATTCAACCACAGAAACTAAAACACCCACCAGCACCACGAGCGCCCCTACTTCTAGTACAGACTCTAGTACTCCTACCACCAACAGGAACGCTCCTACTTCTACCACAGAAACTACTACTAATACCACGGGAACGAGCACAACATCTTCTACCACAGACAGAACTATTCCTACCACCACCACGAGTTCCCGTACTTCTACCACAGACAATACTACTACCTCCACCAGGAGCACAAGTACTTCTAGCACACAAACTACTACTCCTACCACCACCACGAGTGCAACTACTACTACCACTGACACAACTACTCCTACCACCACCACGAGTTCGCATATTTCTACGAAAGACTTTGCTACTCCTACCTGCCTCACGATCACCAGTCCTTCAACCACAGAAATTACTACACCTACCACCAACAGAAGAACACCTCCTTGTACCACAGACCCTGTTACTCCTACCACCACCAAGAGCACTCCTACTTCTACCACAGAAACTACTACTCCAACCACCACAACGAACACTCCTACTTCTACTGCAGAAAATACTGCTCCTATCACCACCACGAGCGAACTACATCTACCACAGACACTACTACTCCTTACACCATCACGAGCTCTCCTACTTCTACTAGAGGAACTACTACTACCAAGACCACGAGCGCTCCTATTTCTTCCACAGACTGTGCAACTCCTACCACCACCAAGGGCGCTCCTACTTCTCACACAGAACATGCTGCTCCTACCACCACCATGAGCAAAACTACTTCTAATAGAGACCCTGCTACTCGTAACACCACCCTGAGAGCACCTACTTCTACCACAGGCACTGCAACTCCTACCACCACAATGAGTGCTCCTAATTCAATCACAGAAACAAAAACTCCCACCAGCACCACGAGTGCCCCTACTTCTACTACAGACACTAGTACTCCTACCACAACCAGGAACGCTCCTACTTCTACCACAGGAAGTACTACTAATACCACGGGAACGAGCACAACAACTTCTACCACAGACAGTGCTATTCCTACCACCACCACGAGCTCTCCTACTTCTACCACAGACACTACTACTCCTACCACCACCACGAGTGCAACTACTACTACCACTGAAACTACTATTCCTACCACCACCATGAGTGCACATATGTCTACGAAAGTCATTACTACTACCAACCACACGATCACCAGTCCTTCTACCACAGAAACTACTACTCCTACCTCCACCACAAGAGCACCTACTTGTTCCACAGACCCTGTGACTCCTACCACCACCAAGAGCACTCCTACTTCTACCACAGAAACCACTACTCCAACAACCACAATGAACACTGCTACTTCTACTGCAGAAACTACTGCTCCTACCACCACCACGAGCGAACTACATCTACCACCAACACTACTATGCCTAACACCATCACGAGCGCTCCTACTTCTACCACAGACACTATTACTCCAAGAAACACCATGAGCTCTCCTCCCTCTACCATAGACACTACTCCTCCTACCAACACAACGAGCGCTCCTACTTCTATCAAAGAAACTACTACCCTACCACCACCATGAACGCTCCTACTTCTACCACAGAACATGCAACGCATACCACCACCACAAGTGTTACTACTTCTACCACAATACCTGCTTCTCCCACCACCACCGCGAGTGGATCTTCTTGTACCCCAAAACCTTCTACTCCTACCAACACAACGAGAGCACCTACTTCTACCACCGGCCCTGCTACCTCTACCTCCATCACGAGCGATTCTATTTCTACAACAGAAACTACTACTCCTACCAACAGGAAGAGAGCTCCTACTTCTTCTACAGAAACTACTATTCCTATCCTACTACCACCACGAGCGCAACTACTTCTACCACAGACCGTACTACTCCTACCACCACCCCGAGTGTAAGTACTTCTACCACAGACACTACTGCTCTTACCACCACCACGAGTGCAAATACTTCTACCACAGACACTAGTGTTCCTACCACCAACACTGGTGCCAGTACTTCTACCACAGAAACTACTACTCCTACACCCACCACGAGCGCAACTACTTCTACCACAGACATTTCTACTGCTATCACAACCATGAGCCTCCTACTTCTATCAGAGACCGTGCAATTACTACCAGGAGGACTAGCGCTCTTCCTTCTAACACAGACACTACTACGCCTACCTCCATCACTAGCCCTTCTACTTCTACCACCATACCTGCTACTTCTACCACCACCATGAGCACAACTACTTCTACCACAGACACTACGACTCCTGTCACCACCACAAATGCTCATACAAATACGAAAGAGAATACTACTCCTACCACCCCCACGAGAACCACTGCTTCTAACACAGACACTACTACTCTTACCACTATCACGAGAGAACCTATTTGTACCACAGACCCTGCTATTCCTATCACCACCACGAGCACTGCGACTTCTACCACAGAAACTACTACTCGTAACACCACCATGGGCGCTCATACTTCTACCAAAGACACTACTACACCTTCAACCACCACGAGCGCTCATACTTCTACCAAAGACATTATTACTCCTAGAACCACTACGATCACCACTACTGCTATCTCAAACGCTACTAATCCTATCACAACCACGGGAGCACCTACTTCTACCACAGACCCTGATATTCCTACCAACACCCTGAGCTCTCCTACTTCTACCACAGAAACTACTACTACTACCACCAACACGAGCACTCCTACTTCTACCACGGAAACTACTAATTCTCCCTCCACCACGAGCACAGCTTCTACTACCACAGACAATACTACTCTTACAACCACCACCAGTGCTCCTACTTCTACCACAGAAACTACTACTACTACCACCAACACGAGCACTCCTACTTCTACCACGGAAACTACTAATTCTCCCTCCACCACGAGCACAGCTTCTACTACCACAGACAATACTACTCTTACAACCACCACCAGTGCTCCTACTTCTACCACAGACACTACTACTCCAAGCACCTCCACGAGCACTCCTACATCTACCACAGACACTACTACTCCTACCAACAAAATGAGAACTCCTTCTTCTACCAAAGAAACTACTACCCTACCACCGCCATGAGCACTCCTACTTCTACCACAGAACATGCAACTCCAAGCACCACCACAGGCGATACTACTTCTAGCACAAAACCTGCTACTCCTACCACCACCACGAGTGCAACTACTTGTACCACAAAATATGCTACTCCTTCCAACACGACGAGAGCACCTACTTCTACCACAGGCCCTGCTACTCCTACCTCCATCACGAGCGATCATACTTCTACCCCAGAATCTACTGCTCCTACCACCAAGAGTGCTCCTACTTCCACCACAGAAACTGCTAGTTCTCCCACCCCCACGAGCACAACTACTTCTATCAGAGCACTACTACTCCTACCACCAGAACGAGAGCCACTACTTCTACCCTAGAAACTACTACTACCACAAACACCACGAGTGCTTCTTCTTCTACCACAAAACCTGTTATGCCTACCACCACCACGAGCGATCCTACTTCTACCACAGACACTACTACACCTACCACCACCACGAGCAATCCTACTTCTACCACAGAATCAACTACTCCTAACACCACCACAAGCGCTCCTGCTTCTACCACAGAAAGTACTACTCCTACCACCAGCACGAGCGCAACAACTTCTACTACAGACACTAATACACCTACAACCAAGATGAGTGCTCCTACTTCTACCACAGTCACCACTACTCCCACCAACACCACGAGCGCTCCTACTTCTACCACAGACAGTCCTACTCCTACCACCACCACGAGCGCTCCAACCTCTAAGGAAGTATCTAGTACTCTGAACACCACCACGAGCTCTCCTACTTCTACTAGAGAAACTACTACTACCAAGACCACGAACGCTCCTACTTCTTCCACAGACTGTGCAACTCCTACCACCACCAAGTGCGCTCCTACTTCTAACACAGAACATGCTGCTCCTACCACCACCACGAGCAAAACTACTTCTAACAGAGACCCTGCTACTCGTAACACCACCCTGAGAGCACCTACTTCTACCACAGGCACTGCAACTCCTACCACCACAATGAGCGCTCCTAATTCAACCACAGAAACTAAAACTCCCACCAGCACCACGAGTGCCCCTACTTCTACTACAGACACTAGTACTCCTACCACCAACAGGAACGCTCCTACTTCTACCACAGAAACTAATACCAATACCACAGGAAGGAGCACAACAACTTCTACCACAGACAGAACTATTCCTACCACCACCACGAGTTCCCGTACTTCTACCACAGACAATACTACTACCTCCACCACGAGCACAAGTACTTCTAGCACATAAACTACTACTCCTACCACCACCACGAGTGCAACTACTACTACCACTGACACTACTACTCCTACCACCACCACGAGTGCGCATATTTCTACGAAAGACTTTACTACTCCTACCTGCCCCACGATCACCAGTCCTTCAACCACAGAAACTACTACACCTACCACCAACAGAAGAACACCTCCTTGTACCACACACCCTGTTACTCCTACCACCACCAAGAGCACTCCTACTTCTACCACAGAAACTACTACTCCAACCACCACAACGAACACTCCGACTTCTACTGCAGAAAATACTGCTCCTATCACCACCACGAGCGAACTACATCTACCACAGACACTACTACTCCTAACACCATCACGAGCGCTCCTACTTCTACCACAGACACTATTACTCCAAGAAGCACCATGAGTGATCTCCTCCCTCTACCACAGACACTACTCCTCCTAACAACACAACAAGCGCTCCTACTTCTATCAAAGAAACTATTACCCTACCACCACCACGAGCGCTCGTACCTCTAACAAAGTATCTAGTACTCTGAACACCACCACGAGCTCTCCTACTTCTACTAGAGGAACTACTACTACCAAGACCACGAGCGCTCCTATTTCTTCCACAGACTGTGCAACTCCTACCACCACCAAGTGCGCTCCTACTTCTCACACAGAACATGCTGCTCCTACCACCACCACGAGCAAAACTACTTCTAACAGAGACCTGCTACTCGTAACACCACCCTGAGAGCACCTACTTCTACCACAGGCACGGCAACTCCTACCACCACAATGAGCGCTCCTAATTCAACCACAGAAACAAAAACTCCCACCACCACCACGAGCGCCCCTACTTCTACTACAGACACTAGTACTCCTAACACAACCAGGAACGCTCCTACTTCTACCACAGGAACTACTACTAATACCACGGGAACGAGTACAACAACTTCTACCACAGACAGTACTATTGCTACCACCACCACGAGCTCTCCTACTTCTGCCACAGACACTACTACTCTTACCACCATCACGAGTGCAACTACTACTACCACTGAAACTACTATTCCTACCACCACCATGACTGCACATATGTCTACGAAAGTCATTACTACTCCTACCAACCACACGATCACCAGTCCTTCTACCACAGAAACTACTACTCCTACCTCCACCACAAGAGCACCTACTTGTTCCACAGACCCTGTGACTCCTACCACCACCAAGAGCACTCCTACTTCTACCACAGAAACCACTACTCCAACAACCACAATGAACACTGCTACTTCTACTGCAGAAACTACTGCTCCTACCACCACCACGAGCGAACTACATCTACCACCAACACTACTATGCCTAACACCATCACGAGCGCTCCTACTTCTACCACAGACACTATTACTCCAAGAAACACCATGAGCTCTCCTCCCTCTACCATAGACACTACTCCTCCTACCAACACAACGAGCGCTCCTACTTCTATCAAAGAAACTACTACCCTACCACCAACATGAACGCTCCTACTTCTACCACAGAACATGCAACTCAGACCACCACCACAAGTGTTACTACTTCTACCACAATACCTGCTTCTCCTACCACCACCGCGAGTGGATCTTCTTGTACCCCAAAACCTTCTACTCCTACCAACACAACGAGAGCACCTACTTCTACCACAGGCCCTGCTACCTCTACCTCCATCACGAGAGATCCTATTTCTACAACAGAAACTACTACTCCTACCAACAGGAAGAGAGCTCCTACTTCTTCTACAGAAACTATTATTTCTACTACCACCACGAGTGCAAATACTTCTACCACAGACACTAGTGTTCCTACCACCAACACTGGTGCCAGTACTTCTACCACAGAAACTACTACTCCTACACCCACCACGAGCGCAACTACTTCTACCACAGACATTTCTACTGCTATCACAACCATGAGCCTCCTACTTCTATCAGAGACCGTGCAATTACTACCAGGAGGACTAGCGCTCTTCCTTCTAACACAGACACTACTACGCCTACCTCCATCACTAGCCCTCCTACTTCTACCACCATACCTGCTACTTCTACCACCACCATGAGCACAACTACTTCTACCACAGACACTACGACTCCTGTCACCACCACGAATGCTCATACAAATACGAAACAGAATACTACTCCTACCACCCCCACGAGAACCACTGCTTCTAACACAGACACTACTACTCTTACCACTATCACGAGAGAACCTATGTGTACCACAGACCCTGCTATTCCTATCACCACCACGAGCACTGCGACTTCTACCACAGAAACTACTACTCGTAACACCACCATGGGCGCTCATACTTCTACCAAAGACACTACTACACCTTCAACCACCACGAGCGCTCATACTTCTACCAAAGACATTATTACTCCTAGAACCACTACGATCACCACTACTGCTATCTCAAACGCTACTAATCCTATCACAACCACGGGAGCACCTACTTCTACCACAGACCCTGATATTCCTACCAACACCCTGAGCTCTCCTACTTCTACCACAGAAACTACTACTACTACCACCAACACGAGCACTCCTACTTCTACCACGGAAACTACTAATTCTCCCTCCACCACGAGCACAGCTTCTACTACCACAGACAATACTACTCTTACAACCACCACCAGTGCTCCTACTTCTACCACAGAAACTACTACTACTACCACCAACACGAGCACTCCTACTTCTACCACGGAAACTACTAATTCTCCCTCCACCACGAGCACAGCTTCTACTACCACAGACAATACTACTCTTACAACCACCACCAGTGCTCCTACTTCTACCACAGACACTACTACTCCAAGCACCTCCACGAGCACTCCTACATCTACCACAGACACTACTACTCCTACCAACAAAATGAGAACTCCTTCTTCTACCAAAGAAACTACTACCCTACCACCACCATGAGCACTCCTACTTCTACCACAGAACATCCAACTCCAAGCACCACCACAGGCGATACTACTTCTAGCACAAAACCTGCTACTCCTACCACCACCACGAGTGCAACTACTTGTACCACAAAATATGCTACTCCTTCCAACACGACGAGAGCACCTACTTCTACCACAGGCACGGCAACTCCTACCACCACAATGAGCGCTCCTAATTCAACCACAGAAACTAAAACACCCACCAGCACCACGAGCGCCCCTACTTCTAGTACAGACTCTAGTACTCCTACCACCAACAGGAACGCTCCTACTTCTACCACAGAAACTACTACTAATACCACGGGAACGAGCACAACATCTTCTACCACAGACAGAACTATTCCTACCACCACCACGAGTTCCCGTACTTCTACCACAGACAATACTACTACCTCCACCAGGAGCACAAGTACTTCTAGCACACAAACTACTACTCCTACCACCACCACGAGTGCAACTACTACTACCACTGACACAACTACTCCTACCACCACCACGAGTTCGCATATTTCTACGAAAGACTTTGCTACTCCTACCTGCCTCACGATCACCAGTCCTTCAACCACAGAAATTACTACACCTACCACCAACAGAAGAACACCTCCTTGTACCACAGACCCTGTTACTCCTACCACCACCAAGAGCACTCCTACTTCTACCACAGAAACTACTACTCCAACCACCACAACGAACACTCCTACTTCTACTGCAGAAAATACTGCTCCTATCACCACCACGAGCGAACTACATCTACCACAGACACTACTACTCCTTACACCATCACGAGCTCTCCTACTTCTACTAGAGGAACTACTACTACCAAGACCACGAGCGCTCCTATTTCTTCCACAGACTGTGCAACTCCTACCACCACCAAGGGCGCTCCTACTTCTCACACAGAACATGCTGCTCCTACCACCACCATGAGCAAAACTACTTCTAATAGAGACCCTGCTACTCGTAACACCACCCTGAGAGCACCTACTTCTACCACAGGCACTGCAACTCCTACCACCACAATGAGTGCTCCTAATTCAATCACAGAAACAAAAACTCCCACCAGCACCACGAGTGCCCCTACTTCTACTACAGACACTAGTACTCCTACCACAACCAGGAACGCTCCTACTTCTACCACAGGAAGTACTACTAATACCACGGGAACGAGCACAACAACTTCTACCACAGACAGTGCTATTCCTACCACCACCACGAGCTCTCCTACTTCTACCACAGACACTACTACTCCTACCACCACCACGAGTGCAACTACTACTACCACTGAAACTACTATTCCTACCACCACCATGAGTGCACATATGTCTACGAAAGTCATTACTACTACCAACCACACGATCACCAGTCCTTCTACCACAGAAACTACTACTCCTACCTCCACCACAAGAGCACCTACTTGTTCCACAGACCCTGTGACTCCTACCACCACCAAGAGCACTCCTACTTCTACCACAGAAACCACTACTCCAACAACCACAATGAACACTGCTACTTCTACTGCAGAAACTACTGCTCCTACCACCACCACGAGCGAACTACATCTACCACCAACACTACTATGCCTAACACCATCACGAGCGCTCCTACTTCTACCACAGACACTATTACTCCAAGAAACACCATGAGCTCTCCTCCCTCTACCATAGACACTACTCCTCCTACCAACACAACGAGCGCTCCTACTTCTATCAAAGAAACTACTACCCTACCACCACCATGAACGCTCCTACTTCTACCACAGAACATGCAACGCATACCACCACCACAAGTGTTACTACTTCTACCACAATACCTGCTTCTCCCACCACCACCGCGAGTGGATCTTCTTGTACCCCAAAACCTTCTACTCCTACCAACACAACGAGAGCACCTACTTCTACCACCGGCCCTGCTACCTCTACCTCCATCACGAGCGATTCTATTTCTACAACAGAAACTACTACTCCTACCAACAGGAAGAGAGCTCCTACTTCTTCTACAGAAACTACTATTCCTATCCTACTACCACCACGAGCGCAACTACTTCTACCACAGACCGTACTACTCCTACCACCACCCCGAGTGTAAGTACTTCTACCACAGACACTACTGCTCTTACCACCACCACGAGTGCAAATACTTCTACCACAGACACTAGTGTTCCTACCACCAACACTGGTGCCAGTACTTCTACCACAGAAACTACTACTCCTACACCCACCACGAGCGCAACTACTTCTACCACAGACATTTCTACTGCTATCACAACCATGAGCCTCCTACTTCTATCAGAGACCGTGCAATTACTACCAGGAGGACTAGCGCTCTTCCTTCTAACACAGACACTACTACGCCTACCTCCATCACTAGCCCTTCTACTTCTACCACCATACCTGCTACTTCTACCACCACCATGAGCACAACTACTTCTACCACAGACACTACGACTCCTGTCACCACCACAAATGCTCATACAAATACGAAAGAGAATACTACTCCTACCACCCCCACGAGAACCACTGCTTCTAACACAGACACTACTACTCTTACCACTATCACGAGAGAACCTATTTGTACCACAGACCCTGCTATTCCTATCACCACCACGAGCACTGCGACTTCTACCACAGAAACTACTACTCGTAACACCACCATGGGCGCTCATACTTCTACCAAAGACACTACTACACCTTCAACCACCACGAGCGCTCATACTTCTACCAAAGACATTATTACTCCTAGAACCACTACGATCACCACTACTGCTATCTCAAACGCTACTAATCCTATCACAACCACGGGAGCACCTACTTCTACCACAGACCCTGATATTCCTACCAACACCCTGAGCTCTCCTACTTCTACCACAGAAACTACTACTACTACCACCAACACGAGCACTCCTACTTCTACCACGGAAACTACTAATTCTCCCTCCACCACGAGCACAGCTTCTACTACCACAGACAATACTACTCTTACAACCACCACCAGTGCTCCTACTTCTACCACAGAAACTACTACTACTACCACCAACACGAGCACTCCTACTTCTACCACGGAAACTACTAATTCTCCCTCCACCACGAGCACAGCTTCTACTACCACAGACAATACTACTCTTACAACCACCACCAGTGCTCCTACTTCTACCACAGACACTACTACTCCAAGCACCTCCACGAGCACTCCTACATCTACCACAGACACTACTACTCCTACCAACAAAATGAGAACTCCTTCTTCTACCAAAGAAACTACTACCCTACCACCGCCATGAGCACTCCTACTTCTACCACAGAACATGCAACTCCAAGCACCACCACAGGCGATACTACTTCTAGCACAAAACCTGCTACTCCTACCACCACCACGAGTGCAACTACTTGTACCACAAAATATGCTACTCCTTCCAACACGACGAGAGCACCTACTTCTACCACAGGCCCTGCTACTCCTACCTCCATCACGAGCGATCATACTTCTACCCCAGAATCTACTGCTCCTACCACCAAGAGTGCTCCTACTTCCACCACAGAAACTGCTAGTTCTCCCACCCCCACGAGCACAACTACTTCTATCAGAGCACTACTACTCCTACCACCAGAACGAGAGCCACTACTTCTACCCTAGAAACTACTACTACCACAAACACCACGAGTGCTTCTTCTTCTACCACAAAACCTGTTATGCCTACCACCACCACGAGCGATCCTACTTCTACCACAGACACTACTACACCTACCACCACCACGAGCAATCCTACTTCTACCACAGAATCAACTACTCCTAACACCACCACAAGCGCTCCTGCTTCTACCACAGAAAGTACTACTCCTACCACCAGCACGAGCGCAACAACTTCTACTACAGACACTAATACACCTACAACCAAGATGAGTGCTCCTACTTCTACCACAGTCACCACTACTCCCACCAACACCACGAGCGCTCCTACTTCTACCACAGACAGTCCTACTCCTACCACCACCACGAGCGCTCCAACCTCTAAGGAAGTATCTAGTACTCTGAACACCACCACGAGCTCTCCTACTTCTACTAGAGAAACTACTACTACCAAGACCACGAACGCTCCTACTTCTTCCACAGACTGTGCAACTCCTACCACCACCAAGTGCGCTCCTACTTCTAACACAGAACATGCTGCTCCTACCACCACCACGAGCAAAACTACTTCTAACAGAGACCCTGCTACTCGTAACACCACCCTGAGAGCACCTACTTCTACCACAGGCACTGCAACTCCTACCACCACAATGAGCGCTCCTAATTCAACCACAGAAACTAAAACTCCCACCAGCACCACGAGTGCCCCTACTTCTACTACAGACACTAGTACTCCTACCACCAACAGGAACGCTCCTACTTCTACCACAGAAACTAATACCAATACCACAGGAAGGAGCACAACAACTTCTACCACAGACAGAACTATTCCTACCACCACCACGAGTTCCCGTACTTCTACCACAGACAATACTACTACCTCCACCACGAGCACAAGTACTTCTAGCACATAAACTACTACTCCTACCACCACCACGAGTGCAACTACTACTACCACTGACACTACTACTCCTACCACCACCACGAGTGCGCATATTTCTACGAAAGACTTTACTACTCCTACCTGCCCCACGATCACCAGTCCTTCAACCACAGAAACTACTACACCTACCACCAACAGAAGAACACCTCCTTGTACCACACACCCTGTTACTCCTACCACCACCAAGAGCACTCCTACTTCTACCACAGAAACTACTACTCCAACCACCACAACGAACACTCCGACTTCTACTGCAGAAAATACTGCTCCTATCACCACCACGAGCGAACTACATCTACCACAGACACTACTACTCCTAACACCATCACGAGCGCTCCTACTTCTACCACAGACACTATTACTCCAAGAAGCACCATGAGTGATCTCCTCCCTCTACCACAGACACTACTCCTCCTAACAACACAACAAGCGCTCCTACTTCTATCAAAGAAACTATTACCCTACCACCACCACGAGCGCTCGTACCTCTAACAAAGTATCTAGTACTCTGAACACCACCACGAGCTCTCCTACTTCTACTAGAGGAACTACTACTACCAAGACCACGAGCGCTCCTATTTCTTCCACAGACTGTGCAACTCCTACCACCACCAAGTGCGCTCCTACTTCTCACACAGAACATGCTGCTCCTACCACCACCACGAGCAAAACTACTTCTAACAGAGACCTGCTACTCGTAACACCACCCTGAGAGCACCTACTTCTACCACAGGCACGGCAACTCCTACCACCACAATGAGCGCTCCTAATTCAACCACAGAAACAAAAACTCCCACCACCACCACGAGCGCCCCTACTTCTACTACAGACACTAGTACTCCTAACACAACCAGGAACGCTCCTACTTCTACCACAGGAACTACTACTAATACCACGGGAACGAGTACAACAACTTCTACCACAGACAGTACTATTGCTACCACCACCACGAGCTCTCCTACTTCTGCCACAGACACTACTACTCTTACCACCATCACGAGTGCAACTACTACTACCACTGAAACTACTATTCCTACCACCACCATGACTGCACATATGTCTACGAAAGTCATTACTACTCCTACCAACCACACGATCACCAGTCCTTCTACCACAGAAACTACTACTCCTACCTCCACCACAAGAGCACCTACTTGTTCCACAGACCCTGTGACTCCTACCACCACCAAGAGCACTCCTACTTCTACCACAGAAACCACTACTCCAACAACCACAATGAACACTGCTACTTCTACTGCAGAAACTACTGCTCCTACCACCACCACGAGCGAACTACATCTACCACCAACACTACTATGCCTAACACCATCACGAGCGCTCCTACTTCTACCACAGACACTATTACTCCAAGAAACACCATGAGCTCTCCTCCCTCTACCATAGACACTACTCCTCCTACCAACACAACGAGCGCTCCTACTTCTATCAAAGAAACTACTACCCTACCACCACCATGAACGCTCCTACTTCTACCACAGAACATGCAACGCATACCACCACCACAAGTGTTACTACTTCTACCACAATACCTGCTTCTCCCACCACCACCGCGAGTGGATCTTCTTGTACCCCAAAACCTTCTACTCCTACCAACACAACGAGAGCACCTACTTCTACCACCGGCCCTGCTACCTCTACCTCCATCACGAGCGATTCTATTTCTACAACAGAAACTACTACTCCTACCAACAGGAAGAGAGCTCCTACTTCTTCTACAGAAACTACTATTCCTATCCTACTACCACCACGAGCGCAACTACTTCTACCACAGACCGTACTACTCCTACCACCACCCCGAGTGTAAGTACTTCTACCACAGACACTACTGCTCTTACCACCACCACGAGTGCAAATACTTCTACCACAGACACTAGTGTTCCTACCACCAACACTGGTGCCAGTACTTCTACCACAGAAACTACTACTCCTACACCCACCACGAGCGCAACTACTTCTACCACAGACATTTCTACTGCTATCACAACCATGAGCCTCCTACTTCTATCAGAGACCGTGCAATTACTACCAGGAGGACTAGCGCTCTTCCTTCTAACACAGACACTACTACGCCTACCTCCATCACTAGCCCTTCTACTTCTACCACCATACCTGCTACTTCTACCACCACCATGAGCACAACTACTTCTACCACAGACACTACGACTCCTGTCACCACCACAAATGCTCATACAAATACGAAACAGAATACTACTCCTACCACCCCCACGAGAACCACTGCTTCTAACACAGACACTACTACTCTTACCACTATCACGAGAGAACCTATTTGTACCACAGACCCTGCTATTCCTATCACCACCACGAGCACTGCGACTTCTACCACAGAAACTACTACTCGTAACACCACCATGGGCGCTCATACTTCTACCAAAGACACTACTACACCTTCAACCACCACGAGCGCTCATACTTCTACCAAAGACATTATTACTCCTAGAACCACTACGATCACCACTACTGCTATCTCAAACGCTACTAATCCTATCACAACCACGGGAGCACCTACTTCTACCACAGACCCTGATATTCCTACCAACACCCTGAGCTCTCCTACTTCTACCACAGAAACTACTACTACTACCACCAACACGAGCACTCCTACTTCTACCACGGAAACTACTAATTCTCCCTCCACCACGAGCACAGCTTCTACTACCACAGACAATACTACTCTTACAACCACCACCAGTGCTCCTACTTCTACCACAGAAACTACTACTACTACCACCAACACGAGCACTCCTACTTCTACCACGGAAACTACTAATTCTCCCTCCACCACGAGCACAGCTTCTACTACCACAGACAATACTACTCTTACAACCACCACCAGTGCTCCTACTTCTACCACAGACACTACTACTCCAAGCACCTCCACGAGCACTCCTACATCTACCACAGACACTACTACTCCTACCAACAAAATGAGAACTCCTTCTTCTACCAAAGAAACTACTACCCTACCAGCACCATGAGCACTCCTACTTCTACCACAGAACATGCAACTCCAAGCACCACCACAGGCGATACTACTTCTAGCACAAAACCTGCTACTCCTACCACCACCACGAGTGCAACTACTTGTACCACAAAATATGCTACTCCTTCCAACACGACGAGAGCACCTACTTCTACCACAGGCCCTGCTACTCCTACCTCCATCACGAGCGATCATACTTCTACCCCAGAATCTACTGCTCCTACCACCAAGAGTGCTCCTACTTCCACCACAGAAACTGCTAGTTCTCCCACCCCCACGAGCACAACTACTTCTATCAGAGCACTACTACTCCTACCACCAGAACGAGAGCCACTACTTCTACCCTAGAAACTACTACTACCACAAACACCACGAGTGCTTCTTCTTCTACCACAAAACCTGTTATGCCTACCACCACCACGAGCGATCCTACTTCTACCACAGACACTACTACACCTACCACCACCACGAGCAATCCTACTTCTACCACAGAATCAACTACTCCTAACACCACCACAAGCGCTCCTGCTTCTACCACAGAAAGTACTACTCCTACCACCAGCACGAGCGCAACAACTTCTACTACAGACACTAATACACCTACAACCAAGATGAGTGCTCCTACTTCTACCACAGTCACCACTACTCCCACCAACACCACGAGCGCTCCTACTTCTACCACAGACAGTCCTACTCCTACCACCACCACGAGCGCTCCAACCTCTAAGGAAGTATCTAGTACTCTGAACACCACCACGAGCTCTCCTACTTCTACTAGAGAAACTACTACTACCAAGACCACGAACGCTCCTACTTCTTCCACAGACTGTGCAACTCCTACCACCACCAAGTGCGCTCCTACTTCTAACACAGAACATGCTGCTCCTACCACCACCACGAGCAAAACTACTTCTAACAGAGACCCTGCTACTCGTAACACCACCCTGAGAGCACCTACTTCTACCACAGGCACTGCAACTCCTACCACCACAATGAGCGCTCCTAATTCAACCACAGAAACTAAAACTCCCACCAGCACCACGAGTGCCCCTACTTCTACTACAGACACTAGTACTCCTACCACCAACAGGAACGCTCCTACTTCTACCACAGAAACTAATACCAATACCACAGGAAGGAGCACAACAACTTCTACCACAGACAGAACTATTCCTACCACCACCACGAGTTCCCGTACTTCTACCACAGACAATACTACTACCTCCACCACGAGCACAAGTACTTCTAGCACATAAACTACTACTCCTACCACCACCACGAGTGCAACTACTACTACCACTGACACTACTACTCCTACCACCACCACGAGTGCGCATATTTCTACGAAAGACTTTACTACTCCTACCTGCCCCACGATCACCAGTCCTTCAACCACAGAAACTACTACACCTACCACCAACAGAAGAACACCTCCTTGTACCACACACCCTGTTACTCCTACCACCACCAAGAGCACTCCTACTTCTACCACAGAAACTACTACTCCAACCACCACAACGAACACTCCTACTTCTACTGCAGAAAATACTGCTCCTATCACCACCACGAGCGAACTACATCTACCACAGACACTACTACTCCTAACACCATCACGAGCGCTCCTACTTCTACCACAGACACTATTACTCCAAGAAGCACCATGAGTGATCTCCTCCCTCTACCACAGACACTACTCCTCCTAACAACACAACAAGCGCTCCTACTTCTATCAAAGAAACTATTACCCTACCACCACCACGAGCGCTCGTACCTCTAACAAAGTATCTAGTACTCTGAACACCACCACGAGCTCTCCTACTTCTACTAGAGGAACTACTACTACCAAGACCACGAGCGCTCCTATTTCTTCCACAGACTGTGCAACTCCTACCACCACCAAGTGCGCTCCTACTTCTCACACAGAACATGCTGCTCCTACCACCACCACGAGCAAAACTACTTCTAACAGAGACCTGCTACTCGTAACACCACCCTGAGAGCACCTACTTCTACCACAGGCACGGCAACTCCTACCACCACAATGAGCGCTCCTAATTCAACCACAGAAACAAAAACTCCCACCACCACCACGAGCGCCCCTACTTCTACTACAGACACTAGTACTCCTAACACAACCAGGAACGCTCCTACTTCTACCACAGGAACTACTACTAATACCACGGGAACGAGTACAACAACTTCTACCACAGACAGTACTATTGCTACCACCACCACGAGCTCTCCTACTTCTGCCACAGACACTACTACTCTTACCACCATCACGAGTGCAACTACTACTACCACTGAAACTACTATTCCTACCACCACCATGACTGCACATATGTCTACGAAAGTCATTACTACTCCTACCAACCACACGATCACCAGTCCTTCTACCACAGAAACTACTACTCCTACCTCCACCACAAGAGCACCTACTAGTTCCACAGACCCTGTGACTCCTACCACCACCAAGAGCACTCCTACTTCTACCACAGAAACCACTACTCCAACCACCACAACGAACACTGCTACTTCTACTGCAGAAACTACTGCTCCTACCACCACCACGAATGAACTACATCTACCACCGACACTACTATGCCTAACACCATCACGAGCGCTCCTACTTCTACCACAGACACTATTACTCCAAGAAACACC
Source organism: Balaenoptera ricei (assembly GCF_028023285.1). Classification (NCBI taxonomy): domain Eukaryota; kingdom Metazoa; phylum Chordata; class Mammalia; order Artiodactyla; family Balaenopteridae; genus Balaenoptera; species Balaenoptera ricei. The sequence goes on from NC_082654.1 coordinate 79,582,099, forward strand.
ATGAGCTCTCCCCACTCTACCATAGACACTACTCCTCCTACCAACACAACGAGCGCTCCTACTTCTATCAAAGAAACTACTACCCTACCACCAACATGAACGCTCCTACTTCTACCACAGAACATGCAACTCAGACCACCACCACAAGTGTTACTACTTCTACCACCATACCTGCTTCTCCTACCACCACCGCGAGTGGATCTTCTTGTACCCCAAAACCTTCTACTCCTACCAACACAACGAGAGCACCTACTTCTACCACAGGCCCTGCTACCTCTACCTCCATCACGAGAGATCCTATTTCTACAACAGAAACTACTACTCCTACCAACAGGAAGAGAGCTCCTACTTCTTCTACAGAAACTATTATTTCTACTACCACCACGAGCGCAACTACTTCTACCACAGACCGTACTACTCCTACCACCACCCCGAGTGTAAGTACTTCTACCACAAACACTACTGCTCTTACCACCACCACGAGTGCAAATACTTCTACCACAGACACTAGTGTTCCTACCACCAACACTGGTGCCAGTACTTCTACCACAGAAACTACTACTCCTACACCCACCACGAGCGCAACTACTTCTACCACAGACATTTCTACTGCTATCACAACCATGAGCCTCCTACTTCTATCAGAGACCGTGCAATTACTACCAGGAGGACTAGCGCTCTTCCTTCTAACACAGACACTACTACGCCTACCTCCATCACTAGCCCTCCTACTTCTACCACCATACCTGCTACTTCTACCACCACCATGAGCACAACTACTTCTACCACAGACACTACGACTCCTGTCACCACCACGAATGCTCATACAAATACGAAACAGAATACTACTCCTACCACCCCCACGAGAACCACTGCTTCTAACACAGACACTACTACTCTTACCACTATCACGAGAGAACCTATGTGTACCACAGACCCTGCTATTCCTATCACCACCACGAGCACTGCGACTTCTACCACAGAAACTACTACTCGTAACACCACCATGGGCGCTCATACTTCTACCAAAGACACTACTACACCTTCAACCACCACGAGCGCTCATACTTCTACCAAAGACATTATTACTCCTAGAACCACTACGACCACCACTACTGCTATCACAAACGCTACTAATCCTACCACAACCACGGGAGCACCTACTTCTACCACAGACCCTGATATTCCTACCAACACCCTGAGCGCTCCTACTTCTACCACAGAAACTACTACTACTACCACCAACACGAGCACTCCTGTTTCTACCACGGAAACTACTAATTCTCCCTCCACCACGAGCACAGCTTCTACTACCACAGACAATACTACTCTTACCACCACCACCAGTGCTCCTACTTCTACCACAGACACTACTACTCCAAGCACCTCCACGAGCACTCCTACATCTACCACAGACAGTACTACTCCTACCAACAAAATGAGCACTCCTACTTCTACCAAAGAAACTACTATCCTACCAGCACCATGAGCACTCCTACTTCTACCACAGAACATGCAACTCCAAGCACCACCACAGGCGATACTACTTCTAGCACAAAACCTGCTACTCCTACCACCACCACGAGTGCAACTACTTGTACCACAAAATATGCTACTCCTTCCAACACGATGAGAGCACCTAATTCTACCACAGGCCCTGCTACTCCTACCTCCATCACGAGCGATCATACTTCTACCCCAGAATCTACTGCTCCTACCACCAAGAGTGCTCCTACTTCTACCAAAGAAACTACTAGTTCTCCCACCCCCACGAGCACAACTACTTCTACCAGAGCACTACTACTCCTACCACCAGAACGAGAGCCACTACTTCTACCCTAGAAACTACTACTACCACAAACACCACGAGTGCTTCTTCTTCTACCACAAAACCTGTTATGCCTACCACCACCACGAGCGATCCTACTTCTACCACAGACACTACTACACCTACCACCACCACGAGCAATCCTACTTCTACCACAGAATCAACTACTCCTAACACCACCACGAGCGCTCCTGCTTCTACCACAGAAAGTACTACTCCTACCACCAGCACGAGCGCAACAACTTCTACTACAGACACTAATACACCTACAACCAAGATGAGTGCTCCTACTTCTACCACAGTCACCACTACTCCCACCAACACCACGAGCGCTCCTACTTCTACCACAGACAGTCCTACTCCTACCACCACCACGAGCGCTCCTACCTCTAAGGAAGTATCTAGTACTCTGAACACCACCACGAGCTCTCCTACTTCTACTAGAGAAACTACTACTACCAAGACCACGAACGCTCCTACTTCTTCCACAAACTGTGCAACTCCTACCACCACCAAGTGTGCTCCTACTTCTCACACAGAACATGCTGCTCCTACCACCACCACGAGCAAAACTACTTCTAACAGAGACCCTGCTACTCGTACCACCACGAGAGCACCTACTTCTACCACAGGCACGGCAACTCCTACCACCACAATGAGCGCTCCTAATTCAACCACAGAAACTAAAACACCCACCAGCACCACGAGCGCCCCTACTTCTAGTACAGACTCTAGTACTCCTACCACCAACAGGAACGCTCCTACTTCTACCACAGAAACTACTACTAATACCACGGGAACGAGCACAACATCTTCTACCACAGACAGAACTATTCCTACCACCACCACGAGTTCCCGTACTTCTACCACAGACAATACTACTACCTCCACCAGGAGCACAAGTACTTCTAGCACACAAACTACTACTCCTACCACCACCACGAGTGCAACTACTACTACCACTGACACAACTACTCCTACCACCACCACGAGTTCGCATATTTCTACGAAAGACTTTGCTACTCCTACCTGCCTCACGATCACCAGTCCTTCAACCACAGAAATTACTACACCTACCACCAACAGAAGAACACCTCCTTGTACCACAGACCCTGTTACTCCTACCACCACCAAGAGCACTCCTACTTCTACCACAGAAACTACTACTCCAACCACCACAACGAACACTCCTACTTCTACTGCAGAAAATACTGCTCCTATCACCACCACGAGCGAACTACATCTACCACAGACACTACTACTCCTTACACCATCACGAGCTCTCCTACTTCTACTAGAGGAACTACTACTACCAAGACCACGAGCGCTCCTATTTCTTCCACAGACTGTGCAACTCCTACCACCACCAAGTGCGCTCCTACTTCTCACACAGAACATGCTGCTCCTACCACCACCATGAGCAAAACTACTTCTAATAGAGACCCTGCTACTCGTAACCCCACCCTGAGAGCACCTACTTCTACCACAGGCACTGCAACCCTTACCACCACAATGAGTGCTCCTAATTCAATCACAGAAACAAAAACTCCCACCAGCACCACGAGTGCCCCTACTTCTACTACAGACACTAGTACTCCTACCACAACCAGGAACGCTCCTACTTCTACCACAGGAAGTACTACTAATACCACGGGAACGAGCACAACAACTTCTACCACAGACAGTGCTATTCCTACCACCACCACGAGCTCTCCTACTTCTACCACAGACACTACTACTCCTACCACCACCACGAGTGCAACTACTACTACCACTGAAACTACTATTCCTACCACCACCATGAGTGCACATATGTCTACGAAAGTCATTACTACTACCAACCACACGATCACCAGTCCTTCTACCACAGAAACTACTACTCCTACCTCCACCACAAGAGCACCTACTTGTTCCACAGACCCTGTGACTCCTACCACCACCAAGAGCACTCCTACTTCTACCACAGAAACCACTACTCCAACAACCACAATGAACACTGCTACTTCTACTGCAGAAACTACTGCTCCTACCACCACCACGAGCGAACTACATCTACCACCAACACTACTATGCCTAACACCATCACGAGCGCTCCTACTTCTACCACAGACACTATTACTCCAAGAAACACCATGAGCTCTCCTCCCTCTACCATAGACACTACTCCTCCTACCAACACAACGAGCGCTCCTACTTCTATCAAAGAAACTACTACCCTACCACCACCATGAACGCTCCTACTTCTACCACAGAACATGCAACGCATACCACCACCACAAGTGTTACTACTTCTACCACAATACCTGCTTCTCCCACCACCACCGCGAGTGGATCTTCTTGTACCCCAAAACCTTCTACTCCTACCAACACAACGAGAGCACCTACTTCTACCACCGGCCCTGCTACCTCTACCTCCATCACGAGCGATTCTATTTCTACAACAGAAACTACTACTCCTACCAACAGGAAGAGAGCTCCTACTTCTTCTACAGAAACTACTATTCCTACTACCACCACGAGCGCAACTACTTCTACCACAGACCGTACTACTCCTACCACCACCCCGAGTGTAAGTACTTCTACCACAGACACTACTGCTCTTACCACCACCACGAGTGCAAATACTTCTACCACAGACACTAGTGTTCCTACCACCAACACTGGTGCCAGTACTTCTACCACAGAAACTACTACTCCTACACCCACCACGAGCGCAACTACTTCTACCACAGACATTTCTACTGCTATCACAACCATGAGCCTCCTACTTCTATCAGAGACCGTGCAATTACTACCAGGAGGACTAGCGCTCTTCCTTCTAACACAGACACTACTACGCCTACCTCCATCACTAGCCCTTCTACTTCTACCACCATACCTGCTACTTCTACCACCACCATGAGCACAACTACTTCTACCACAGACACTACGACTCCTGTCACCACCACAAATGCTCATACAAATACGAAAGAGAATACTACTCCTACCACCCCCACGAGAACCACTGCTTCTAACACAGACACTACTACTCTTACCACTATCACGAGAGAACCTATTTGTACCACAGACCCTGCTATTCCTATCACCACCACGAGCACTGCGACTTCTACCACAGAAACTACTACTCGTAACACCACCATGGGCGCTCATACTTCTACCAAAGACACTACTACACCTTCAACCACCACGAGCGCTCATACTTCTACCAAAGACATTATTACTCCTAGAACCACTACGATCACCACTACTGCTATCTCAAACGCTACTAATCCTATCACAACCACGGGAGCACCTACTTCTACCACAGACCCTGATATTCCTACCAACACCCTGAGCTCTCCTACTTCTACCACAGAAACTACTACTACTACCACCAACACGAGCACTCCTACTTCTACCACGGAAACTACTAATTCTCCCTCCACCACGAGCACAGCTTCTACTACCACAGACAATACTACTCTTACAACCACCACCAGTGCTCCTACTTCTACCACAGAAACTACTACTACTACCACCAACACGAGCACTCCTACTTCTACCACGGAAACTACTAATTCTCCCTCCACCACGAGCACAGCTTCTACTACCACAGACAATACTACTCTTACAACCACCACCAGTGCTCCTACTTCTACCACAGACACTACTACTCCAAGCACCTCCACGAGCACTCCTACATCTACCACAGACACTACTACTCCTACCAACAAAATGAGAACTCCTTCTTCTACCAAAGAAACTACTACCCTACCAGCACCATGAGCACTCCTACTTCTACCACAGAACATGCAACTCCAAGCACCACCACAGGCGATACTACTTCTAGCACAAAACCTGCTACTCCTACCACCACCACGAGTGCAACTACTTGTACCACAAAATATGCTACTCCTTCCAACACGACGAGAGCACCTACTTCTACCACAGGCCCTGCTACTCCTACCTCCATCACGAGCGATCATACTTCTACCCCAGAATCTACTGCTCCTACCACCAAGAGTGCTCCTACTTCTACCAAAGAAACTACTAGTTCTCCCACCCCCACGAGCACAACTACTTCTACCAGAGCACTACTACTCCTACCACCAGAACGAGAGCCACTACTTCTACCCTAGAAACTACTACTACCACAAACACCACGAGTGCTTCTTCTTCTACCACAAAACCTGTTATGCCTACCACCACCACGAGCGATCCTACTTCTACCACAGACACTACTACACCTACCACCACCACGAGCAATCCTACTTCTACCACAGAATCAACTACTCCTAACACCACCACAAGCGCTCCTGCTTCTACCACAGAAAGTACTACTCCTACCACCAGCACGAGCGCAACAACTTCTACTACAGACACTAATACACCTACAACCAAGATGAGTGCTCCTACTTCTACCACAGTCACCACTACTCCCACCAACACCACGAGCGCTCCTACTTCTACCACAGACAGTCCTACTCCTACCACCACCACGAGCGCTCCAACCTCTAAGGAAGTATCTAGTACTCTGAACACCACCACGAGCTCTCCTACTTCTACTAGAGAAACTACTACTACCAAGACCACGAACGCTCCTACTTCTTCCACAGACTGTGCAACTCCTACCACCACCAAGTGCGCTCCTACTTCTAACACAGAACATGCTGCTCCTACCACCACCACGAGCAAAACTACTTCTAACAGAGACCCTGCTACTCGTAACACCACCCTGAGAGCACCTACTTCTACCACAGGCACTGCAACTCCTACCACCACAATGAGCGCTCCTAATTCAACAACAGAAACTAAAACTCCCACCAGCACCACGAGTGCCCCTACTTCTACTACAGACACTAGTACTCCTACCACCAACAGGAACGCTCCTACTTCTACCACAGAAACTAATACCAATACCACAGGAAGGAGCACAACAACTTCTACCACAGACAGAACTATTCCTACCACCACCACGAGTTCCCGTACTTCTACCACAGACAATACTACTACCTCCACCACGAGCACAAGTACTTCTAGCACATAAACTACTACTCCTACCACCACCACGAGTGCAACTACTACTACCACTGACACTACTACTCCTACCACCACCAAGAGTGCGCATATTTCTACGAAAGTCTTTACTACTCCTACCTGCCCCACGATCACCAGTCCTTCAACCACAGAAACTACTACACCTACCACCAACAGAAGAACACCTCCTTGTACCACACACCCTGTTACTCCTACCACCACCAAGAGCACTCCTACTTCTACCACAGAAACTACTACTCCAACCACCACAACGAACACTCCTACTTCTACTGCAGAAAATACTGCTCCTATCACCACCACGAGCGAACTACATCTACCACAGACACTACTACTCCTAACACCATCACGAGCGCTCCTACTTCTACCACAGACACTATTACTCCAAGAAGCACCATGAGTGATCTCCTCCCTCTACCACAGACACTACTCCTCCTAACAACACAACAAGCGCTCCTACTTCTATCAAAGAAACTATTACCCTACCACCACCACGAGCGCTCGTACCTCTAACAAAGTATCTAGTACTCTGAACACCACCACGAGCTCTCCTACTTCTACTAGAGGAACTACTACTACCAAGACCACGAGCGCTCCTATTTCTTCCACAGACTGTGCAACTCCTACCACCACCAAGTGCGCTCCTACTTCTCACACAGAACATGCTGCTCCTACCACCACCACGAGCAAAACTACTTCTAACAGAGACCTGCTACTCGTAACACCACCCTGAGAGCACCTACTTCTACCACAGGCACGGCAACTCCTACCACCACAATGAGCGCTCCTAATTCAACCACAGAAACAAAAACTCCCACCACCACCACGAGCGCCCCTACTTCTACTACAGACACTAGTACTCCTAACACAACCAGGAACGCTCCTACTTCTACCACAGGAACTACTACTAATACCACGGGAACGAGTACAACAACTTCTACCACAGACAGTACTATTGCTACCACCACCACGAGCTCTCCTACTTCTGCCACAGACACTACTACTCTTACCACCATCACGAGTGCAACTACTACTACCACTGAAACTACTATTCCTACCACCACCATGACTGCACATATGTCTACGAAAGTCATTACTACTCCTACCAACCACACGATCACCAGTCCTTCTACCACAGAAACTACTACTCCTACCTCCACCACAAGAGCACCTACTAGTTCCACAGACCCTGTGACTCCTACCACCACCAAGAGCACTCCTACTTCTACCACAGAAACCACTACTCCAACCACCACAACGAACACTGCTACTTCTGCTGCAGAAACTACTGCTCCTACCACCACCACGAACGAACTACATCTACCACCGACACTACTATGCCTAACACCATCACGAGCGCTCCTACTTCTACCACAGACACTATTACTCCAAGAAACACCATGAGCTCTCCTCCCTCTACCATAGACACTACTCCTCCTACCAACACAACGAGCGCTCCTACTTCTATCAAAGAAACTACTACCCTACCACCACCATGAATGCTCCTACTTCTACCACAGAACATGCAACTCAGACCACCACCACAAGTGTTACTACTTCTACCACAATACCTGCTTCTCCTACCACCACCGCGAGTGGATCTTCTTGTACCCCAAAACCTTCTACTCCTACCAACACAACGAGAGCACCTACTTCTACCACAGGCCCTGCTACCTCTACCTCCATCACGAGAGATCCTATTTCTACAACAGAAACTACTACTCCTACCAACAGGAAGAGAGCTCCTACTTCTTCTACAGAAACTATTATTTCTACTACCACCACGAGCGCAACTACTTCTACCACAGACCGTACTACTCCTACCACCACCCCGAGTGTAAGTACTTCTACCACAAACACTACTGCTCTTACCACCACCACGAGTGCAAATACTTCTACCACAGACACTAGTGTTCCTACCACCAACACTGGTGCCAGTACTTCTACCACAGAAACTACTACTCCTACACCCACCACGAGCGCAACTACTTCTACCACAGACATTTCTACTGCTATCACAACCATGAGCCTCCTACTTCTATCAGAGACCGTGCAATTACTACCAGGAGGACTAGCGCTCTTCCTTCTAACACAGACACTACTACGCCTACCTCCATCACTAGCCCTTCTACTTCTACCACCATACCTGCTACTTCTACCACCACCATGAGCACAACTACTTCTACCACAGACACTACGACTCCTGTCACCACCACAAATGCTCATACAAATACGAAAGAGAATACTACTCCTACCACCCCCACGAGAACCACTGCTTCTAACACAGACACTACTACTCTTACCACTATCACGAGAGAACCTATTTGTACCACAGACCCTGCTATTCCTATCACCACCACGAGCACTGCGACTTCTACCACAGAAACTACTACTCGTAACACCACCATGGGCGCTCATACTTCTACCAAAGACACTACTACACCTTCAACCACCACGAGCGCTCATACTTCTACCAAAGACATTATTACTCCTAGAACCACTACGATCACCACTACTGCTATCTCAAACGCTACTAATCCTATCACAACCACGGGAGCACCTACTTCTACCACAGACCCTGATATTCCTACCAACACCCTGAGCTCTCCTACTTCTACCACAGAAACTACTACTATTACCACCAACACGAGCACTCCTACTTCTACCACGGAAACTACTAATTCTCCCTCCACCACGAGCACAGCTTCTACTACCACAGACAATACTACTCTTACAACCACCACCAGTGCTCCTACTTCTACCACAGAAACTACTACTACTACCACCAACACGAGCACTCCTACTTCTACCACGGAAACTACTAATTCTCCCTCCACCACGAGCACAGCTTCTACTACCACAGACAATACTACTCTTACAACCACCACCAGTGCTCCTACTTCTACCACAGACACTACTACTCCAAGCACCTCCACGAGCACTCCTACATCTACCACAGACACTACTACTCCTACCAACAAAATGAGAACTCCTTCTTCTACCAAAGAAACTACTACCCTACCACCACCATGAGCACTCCTACTTCTACCACAGAACATGCAACTCCAAGCACCACCACAGGCGATACTACTTCTAGCACAAAACCTGCTACTCCTACCACCACCACGAGTGCAACTACTTGTACCACAAAATATGCTACTCCTTCCAACACGACGAGAGCACCTACTTCTACCACAGGCCCTGCTACTCCTACCTCCATCACGAGCGATCATACTTCTACCCCAGAATCTACTGCTCCTACCACCAAGAGTGCTCCTACTTCCACCACAGAAACTGCTAGTTCTCCCACCCCCACGAGCACAACTACTTCTATCAGAGCACTACTACTCCTACCACCAGAACGAGAGCCACTACTTCTACCCTAGAAACTACTACTACCACAAACACCACGAGTGCTTCTTCTTCTACCACAAAACCTGTTATGCCTACCACCACCACGAGCGATCCTACTTCTACCACAGACACTACTACACCTACCACCACCACGAGCAATCCTACTTCTACCACAGAATCAACTACTCCTAACACCACCACAAGCGCTCCTGCTTCTACCACAGAAAGTACTACTCCTACCACCAGCACGAGCGCAACAACTTCTACTACAGACACTAATACACCTACAACCAAGATGAGTGCTCCTACTTCTACCACAGTCACCACTACTCCCACCAACACCACGAGCGCTCCTACTTCTACCACAGACAGTCCTACTCCTACCACCACCACGAGCGCTCCAACCTCTAAGGAAGTATCTAGTACTCTGAACACCACCACGAGCTCTCCTACTTCTACTAGAGAAACTACTACTACCAAGACCACGAACGCTCCTACTTCTTCCACAGACTGTGCAACTCCTACCACCACCAAGTGCGCTCCTACTTCTAACACAGAACATGCTGCTCCTACCACCACCACGAGCAAAACTACTTCTAACAGAGACCCTGCTACTCGTAACACCACCCTGAGAGCACCTACTTCTACCACAGGCACTGCAACTCCTACCACCACAATGAGCGCTCCTAATTCAACCACAGAAACTAAAACTCCCAACAGCACCACGAGTGCCCCTACTTCTACTACAGACACTAGTACTCCTACCACCAACAGGAACGCTCCTACTTCTACCACAGAAACTAATACCAATACCACAGGAAGGAGCACAACAACTTCTACCACAGACAGAACTATTCCTACCACCACCACGAGTTCCCGTACTTCTACCACAGACAATACTACTACCTCCACCACGAGCACAAGTACTTCTAGCACATAAACTACTACTCCTACCACCACCACGAGTGCAACTACTACTACCACTGACACTACTACTCCTACCACCACCACGAGTGCGCATATTTCTACGAAAGACTTTACTACTCCTACCTGCCCCACGATCACCAGTCCTTCAACCACCGAAACTACTACACCTACCACCAACAGAAGAACACCTCCTTGTACCACACACCCTGTTACTCCTACCACCACCAAGAGCACTCCTACTTCTACCACAGAAACTACTACTCCAACCACCACAACGAACACTCCTACTTCTACTGCAGAAAATACTGCTCCTATCACCACCACGAGCGAACTACATCTACCACAGACACTACTACTCCTAACACCATCACGAGCGCTCCTACTTCTACCACAGACACTATTACTCCAAGAAGCACCATGAGTGATCTCCTCCCTCTACCACAGACACTACTCCTCCTAACAAAACAACAAGCGCTCCTACTTCTATCAAAGAAACTATTACCCTACCACCACCACGAGCGCTCGTACCTCTAACAAAGTATCTAGTACTCTGAACAACACCACGAGCTCTCCTACTTCTACTAGAGGAACTACTACTACCAAGACCACGAGCGCTCCTATTTCTTCCACAGACTGTGCAACTCCTACCACCACCAAGTGCGCTCCTACTTCTCACACAGAACATGCTGCTCCTACCACCACCACGAGCAAAACTACTTCTAACAGAGACCTGCTACTCGTAACACCACCCTGAGAGCACCTACTTCTACCACAGGCACGGCAACTCCTACCACCACAATGAGCGCTCCTAATTCAACCACAGAAACAAAAACTCCCACCACCACCACGAGCGCCCCTACTTCTACTACAGACACTAGTACTCCTAACACAACCAGGAACGCTCCTACTTCTACCACAGGAACTACTACTAATACCACGGGAACGAGTACAACAACTTCTACCACAGACAGTACTATTGCTACCACCACCACGAGCTCTCCTACTTCTGCCACAGACACTACTACTCCTACCACCACCACGAGTGCAACTACTACTACCACTGAAACTACTATTCCTACCACCACCATGACTGCACATATGTCTACGAAAGTCATTACTACTACCAACCACATGATCACCAGTCCTTCTACCACAGAAACTACTACTCCTACCTCCACCACAAGAGCACCTACTTGTTCCACAGACCCTGTGACTCTTACCACCACCAAGAGCACTCCTACTTCTACCACAGAAACCACTACTCCAACAACCACAATGAACACTGCTACTTCTACTGCAGAAACTACTGCTCCTACCACCACCACGAGCGAACTACATCTACCACCAACACTACTATGCCTAACACCATCACGAGCGCTCCTACTTCTACCACAGACACTATTACTCCAAGAAACACCATGAGCTCTCCTCCCTCTACCATAGACACTACTCCTCCTACCAACACAACGAGCGCTCCTACTTCTATCAAAGAAACTACTACCCTACCACCACCATGAACGCTCCTACTTCTACCACAGAACATGCAACGCATACCACCACCACAAGTGTTACTACTTCTACCACAATACCTGCTTCTCCCACCACCACCGCGAGTGGATCTTCTTGTACCCCAAAACCTTCTACTCCTACCAACACAACGAGAGCACCTACTTCTACCACCGGCCCTGCTACCTCTACCTCCATCACGAGCGATTCTATTTCTACAACAGAAACTACTACTCCTACCAACAGGAAGAGAGCTCCTACTTCTTCTACAGAAACTACTATTCCTACTACCACCACGAGCGCAACTACTTCTACCACAGACCGTACTACTCCTACCACCACCCCGAGTGTAAGTACTTCTACCACAGACACTACTGCTCTTACCACCACCACGAGTGCAAATACTTCTACCACAGACACTAGTGTTCCTACCACCAACACTGGTGCCAGTACTTCTACCACAGAAACTACTACTCCTACACCCACCACGAGCGCAACTACTTCTACCACAGACATTTCTACTGCTATCACAACCATGAGCCTCCTACTTCTATCAGAGACCGTGCAATTACTACCAGGAGGACTAGCGCTCTTCCTTCTAACACAGACACTACTACGCCTACCTCCATCACTAGCCCTTCTACTTCTACCACCATACCTGCTACTTCTACCACCACCATGAGCACAACTACTTCTACCACAGACACTACGACTCCTGTCACCACCACAAATGCTCATACAAATACGAAAGAGAATACTACTCCTACCACCCCCACGAGAACCACTGCTTCTAACACAGACACTACTACTCTTACCACTATCACGAGAGAACCTATTTGTACCACAGACCCTGCTATTCCTATCACCACCACGAGCACTGCGACTTCTACCACAGAAACTACTACTCGTAACACCACCATGGGCGCTCATACTTCTACCAAAGACACTACTACACCTTCAACCACCACGAGCGCTCATACTTCTACCAAAGACATTATTACTCCTAGAACCACTACGATCACCACTACTGCTATCTCAAACGCTACTAATCCTATCACAACCACGGGAGCACCTACTTCTACCACAGACCATGATATTCCTACCAACACCCTGAGCTCTCCTACTTCTACCACAGAAACTACTACTACTACCACCAACACGAGCACTCCTACTTCTACCACGGAAACTACTAATTCTCCCTCCACCACGAGCACAGCTTCTACTACCACAGACAATACTACTCTTACAACCACCACCAGTGCTCCTACTTCTACCACAGAAACTACTACTACTACCACCAACACGAGCACTCCTACTTCTACCACGGAAACTACTAATTCTCCCTCCACCACGAGCACAGCTTCTACTACCACAGACAATACTACTCTAACAACCACCACCAGTGCTCCTACTTCTACCACAGACACTACTACTCCAAGCACCTCCACGAGCACTCCTACATCTACCACAGACACTACTACTCCTACCAACAAAATGAGAACTCCTTCTTCTACCAAAGAAACTACTACCCTACCACCACCATGAGCACTCCTACTTCTACCACAGAACATGCAACTCCAAGCACCACCACAGGCGATACTACTTCTAGCACAAAACCTGCTACTCCTACCACCACCACGAGTGCAACTACTTGTACCACAAAATATGCTACTCCTTCCAACACGACGAGAGCACCTACTTCTACCACAGGCCCTGCTACTCCTACCTCCATCACGAGCGATCATACTTCTACCCCAGAATCTACTGCTCCTACCACCAAGAGTGCTCCTACTTCCACCACAGAAACTGCTAGTTCTCCCACCCCCACGAGCACAACTACTTCTATCAGAGCACTACTACTCCTACCACCAGAACGAGAGCCACTACTTCTACCCTAGAAACTACTACTACCACAAACACCACGAGTGCTTCTTCTTCTACCACAAAACCTGTTATGCCTACCACCACCACGAGCGATCCTACTTCTACCACAGACACTACTACACCTACCACCACCACGAGCAATCCTACTTCTACCACAGAATCAACTACTCCTAACACCACCACAAGCGCTCCTGCTTCTACCACAGAAAGTACTACTCCTACCACCAGCACGAGCGCAACAACTTCTACTACAGACACTAATACACCTACAACCAAGATGAGTGCTCCTACTTCTACCACAGTCACCACTACTCCCACCAACACCACGAGCGCTCCTACTTCTACCACAGACAGTCCTACTCCTACCACCACCACGAGCGCTCCAACCTCTAAGGAAGTATCTAGTACTCTGAACACCACCACGAGCTCTCCTACTTCTACTAGAGAAACTACTACTACCAAGACCACGAACGCTCCTACTTCTTCCACAGACTGTGCAACTCCTACCACCACCAAGTGCGCTCCTACTTCTAACACAGAACATGCTGCTCCTACCACCACCACGAGCAAAACTACTTCTAACAGAGACCCTGCTACTCGTAACACCACCCTGAGAGCACCTACTTCTACCACAGGCACTGCAACTCCTACCACCACAATGAGCACTCCTAATTCAACCACAGAAACTAAAACTCCCAACAGCACCACGAGTGCCCCTACTTCTACTACAGACACTAGTACTCCTACCACCAAGAGGAACGCTCCTACTTCTACCACAGAAACTAATACCAATACCACAGGAAGGAGCACAACAACTTCTACCACAGACAGAACTATTCCTACCACCACCACGAGTTCCCGTACTTCTACCACAGACAATACTACTACCTCCACCACGAGCACAAGTACTTCTAGCACATAAACTACTACTCCTACCACCACCACGAGTGCAACTACTACTACCACTGACACTACTACTCCTACCACCACCACGAGTGCGCATATTTCTACGAAAGACTTTACTACTCCTACCTGCCCCACGATCACCAGTCCTTCAACCACCGAAACTACTACACCTACCACCAACAGAAGAACACCTCCTTGTACCACACACCCTGTTACTCCTACCACCACCAAGAGCACTCCTACTTCTACCACAGAAACTACTACTCCAACCACCACAACGAACACTCCTACTTCTACTGCAGAAAATACTGCTCCTATCACCACCACGAGCGAACTACATCTACCACAGACACTACTACTCCTAACACCATCACGAGCGCTCCTACTTCTACCACAGACACTATTACTCCAAGAAGCACCATGAGTGATCTCCTCCCTCTACCACAGACACTACTCCTCCTAACAAAACAACAAGCGCTCCTACTTCTATCAAAGAAACTATTACCCTACCACCACCACGAGCGCTCGTACCTCTAACAAAGTATCTAGTACTCTGAACAACACCACGAGCTCTCCTACTTCTACTAGAGGAACTACTACTACCAAGACCACGAGCGCTCCTATTTCTTCCACAGACTGTGCAACTCCTACCACCACCAAGTGCGCTCCTACTTCTCACACAGAACATGCTGCTCCTACCACCACCACGAGCAAAACTACTTCTAACAGAGACCTGCTACTCGTAACACCACCCTGAGAGCACCTACTTCTACCACAGGCACGGCAACTCCTACCACCACAATGAGCGCTCCTAATTCAACCACAGAAACAAAAACTCCCACCACCACCACGAGCGCCCCTACTTCTACTACAGACACTAGTACTCCTAACACAACCAGGAACGCTCCTACTTCTACCACAGGAACTACTACTAATACCACGGGAACGAGTACAACAACTTCTACCACAGACAGTACTATTGCTACCACCACCACGAGCTCTCCTACTTCTGCCACAGACACTACTACTCCTACCACCACCACGAGTGCAACTACTACTACCACTGAAACTACTATTCCTACCACCACCATGACTGCACATATGTCTACGAAAGTCATTACTACTACCAACCACATGATCACCAGTCCTTCTACCACAGAAACTACTACTCCTACCTCCACCACAAGAGCACCTACTTGTTCCACAGACCCTGTGACTCCTACCACCACCAAGAGCACTCCTACTTCTACCACAGAAACCACTACTCCAACAACCACAATGAACACTGCTACTTCTACTGCAGAAACTACTGCTCCTACCACCACCACGAGCGAACTACATCTACCACCAACACTACTATGCCTAACACCATCACGAGCGCTCCTACTTCTACCACAGACACTATTACTCCAAGAAACACCATGAGCTCTCCTCCCTCTACCATAGACACTACTCCTCCTACCAACACAACGAGCGCTCCTACTTCTATCAAAGAAACTACTACCCTACCACCACCATGAACGCTCCTACTTCTACCACAGAACATGCAACGCATACCACCACCACAAGTGTTACTACTTCTACCACAATACCTGCTTCTCCCACCACCACCGCGAGTGGATCTTCTTGTACCCCAAAACCTTCTACTCCTACCAACACAACGAGAGCACCTACTTCTACCACCGGCCCTGCTACCTCTACCTCCATCACGAGCGATTCTATTTCTACAACAGAAACTACTACTCCTACCAACAGGAAGAGAGCTCCTACTTCTTCTACAGAAACTACTATTCCTACTACCACCACGAGCGCAACTACTTCTACCACAGACCGTACTACTCCTACCACCACCCCGAGTGTAAGTACTTCTACCACAGACACTACTGCTCTTACCACCACCACGAGTGCAAATACTTCTACCACAGACACTAGTGTTCCTACCACCAACACTGGTGCCAGTACTTCTACCACAGAAACTACTACTCCTACACCCACCACGAGCGCAACTACTTCTACCACAGACATTTCTACTGCTATCACAACCATGAGCCTCCTACTTCTATCAGAGACCGTGCAATTACTACCAGGAGGACTAGCGCTCTTCCTTCTAACACAGACACTACTACGCCTACCTCCATCACTAGCCCTTCTACTTCTACCACCATACCTGCTACTTCTACCACCACCATGAGCACAACTACTTCTACCACAGACACTACGACTCCTGTCACCACCACAAATGCTCATACAAATACGAAAGAGAATACTACTCCTACCACCCCCACGAGAACCACTGCTTCTAACACAGACACTACTACTCTTACCACTATCACGAGAGAACCTATTTGTACCACAGACCCTGCTATTCCTATCACCACCACGAGCACTGCGACTTCTACCACAGAAACTACTACTCGTAACACCACCATGGGCGCTCATACTTCTACCAAAGACACTACTACACCTTCAACCACCACGAGCGCTCATACTTCTACCAAAGACATTATTACTCCTAGAACCACTACGATCACCACTACTGCTATCTCAAACGCTACTAATCCTATCACAACCACGGGAGCACCTACTTCTACCACAGACCCTGATATTCCTACCAACACCCTGAGCTCTCCTACTTCTACCACAGAAACTACTACTACTACCACCAACACGAGCACTCCTACTTCTACCACGGAAACTACTAATTCTCCCTCCACCACGAGCACAGCTTCTACTACCACAGACAATACTACTCTTACAACCACCACCAGTGCTCCTACTTCTACCACAGAAACTACTACTACTACCACCAACACGAGCACTCCTACTTCTACCACGGAAACTACTAATTCTCCCTCCACCACGAGCACAGCTTCTACTACCACAGACAATACTACTCTTACAACCACCACCAGTGCTCCTACTTCTACCACAGACACTACTACTCCAAGCACCTCCACGAGCACTCCTACATCTACCACAGACACTACTACTCCTACCAACAAAATGAGAACTCCTTCTTCTACCAAAGAAACTACTACCCTACCACCACCATGAGCACTCCTACTTCTACCACAGAACATCCAACTCCAAGCACCACCACAGGCGATACTACTTCTAGCACAAAACCTGCTACTCCTACCACCACCACGAGTGCAACTACTTGTACCACAAAATATGCTACTCCTTCCAACACGACGAGAGCACCTACTTCTACCACAGGCCCTGCTACTCCTACCTCCATCACGAGCGATCATACTTCTACCCCAGAATCTACTGCTCCTACCACCAAGAGTGCTCCTACTTCCACCACAGAAACTGCTAGTTCTCCCACCCCCACGAGCACAACTACTTCTATCAGAGCACTACTACTCCTACCACCAGAACGAGAGCCACTACTTCTACCCTAGAAACTACTATTACCACAAACACCACGAGTGCTTCTTCTTCTACCACAAAACCTGTTATGCCTACCACCACCACGAGCGATCCTACTTCTACCACAGACACTACTACACCTACCACCACCACGAGCAATCCTACTTCTACCACAGAATCAACTACTCCTAACACCACCACAAGCGCTCCTGCTTCTACCACAGAAAGTACTACTCCTACCACCAGCACGAGCGCAACAACTTCTACTACAGACACTAATACACCTACAACCAAGATGAGTGCTCCTACTTCTACCACAGTCACCACTACTCCCACCAACACCACGAGCGCTCCTACTTCTACCACAGACAGTCCTACTCCTACCACCACCACGAGCGCTCCAACCTCTAAGGAAGTATCTAGTACTCTGAACACCACCACGAGCTCTCCTACTTCTACTAGAGAAACTACTACTACCAAGACCACGAACGCTCCTACTTCTTCCACAGACTGTGCAACTCCTACCACCACCAAGTGCGCTCCTACTTCTAACACAGAACATGCTGCTCCTACCACCACCACGAGCAAAACTACTTCTAACAGAGACCCTGCTACTCGTAACACCACCCTGAGAGCACCTACTTCTACCACAGGCACTGCAACTCCTACCACCACAATGAGCGCTCCTAATTCAACCACAGAAACTAAAACTCCCACCAGCACCACGAGTGCCCCTACTTCTACTACAGACACTAGTACTCCTACCACCAACAGGAACGCTCGTACTTCTACCACAGGAAGTACTACTAATACCACGGGAACGAGCACAACAACTTCTACCACAGACAGTGCTATTCCTACCACCACCACGAGCTCTCCTACTTCTACCACAGACACTACTACTCCTACCACCACCACGAGTGCAACTACTACTACCACTGAAACTACTATTCCTACCACCACCATGAGTGCACATATGTCTACGAAAGTCATTACTACTACCAACCACACGATCACCAGTCCTTCTACCACAGAAACTACTACTCCTACCTCCACCACAAGAGCACCTACTTGTTCCACAGACCCTGTGACTCCTACCACCACCAAGAGCACTCCTACTTCTACCACAGAAACCACTACTCCAACAACCACAATGAACACTGCTACTTCTACTGCAGAAACTACTGCTCCTACCACCACCACGAGCGAACTACATCTACCACCAACACTACTATGCCTAACACCATCATGAGCGCTCCTACTTCTACCACAGACACTATTACTCCAAGAAACACCATGAGCTCTCCTCCCTCTACCATAGACACTACTCCTCCTACCAACACAACGAGCGCTCCTACTTCTATCAAAGAAACTACTACCCTACCACCACCATGAACGCTCCTACTTCTACCACAGAACATGCAACGCATACCACCACCACAAGTGTTACTACTTCTACCACAATACCTGCTTCTCCCACCACCACCGCGAGTGGATCTTCTTGTACCCCAAAACCTTCTACTCCTACCAACACAACGAGAGCACCTACTTCTACCACCGGCCCTGCTACCTCTACCTCCATCACGAGCGATTCTATTTCTACAACAGAAACTACTACTCCTACCAACAGGAAGAGAGCTCCTACTTCTTCTACAGAAACTACTATTCCTACTACCACCACGAGCGCAACTACTTCTACCACAGACCGTACTACTCCTACCACCACCCCGAGTGTAAGTACTTCTACCACAGACACTACTGCTCTTACCACCACCACGAGTGCAAATACTTCTACCACAGACACTAGTGTTCCTACCACCAACACTGGTGCCAGTACTTCTACCACAGAAACTACTACTCCTACACCCACCACGAGCGCAACTACTTCTACCACAGACATTTCTACTGCTATCACAACCATGAGCCTCCTACTTCTATCAGAGACCGTGCAATTACTACCAGGAGGACTAGCGCTCTTCCTTCTAACACAGACACTACTACGCCTACCTCCATCACTAGCCCTTCTACTTCTACCACCATACCTGCTACTTCTACCACCACCATGAGCACAACTACTTCTACCACAGACACTACGACTCCTGTCACCACCACAAATGCTCATACAAATACGAAAGAGAATACTACTCCTACCACCCCCACGAGAACCACTGCTTCTAACACAGACACTACTACTCTTACCACTATCACGAGAGAACCTATTTGTACCACAGACCCTGCTATTCCTATCACCACCACGAGCACTGCGACTTCTACCACAGAAACTACTACTCGTAACACCACCATGGGCGCTCATACTTCTACCAAAGACACTACTACACCTTCAACCACCACGAGCGCTCATACTTCTACCAAAGACATTATTACTCCTAGAACCACTACGATCACCACTACTGCTATCTCAAACGCTACTAATCCTATCACAACCACGGGAGCACCTACTTCTACCACAGACCCTGATATTCCTACCAACACCCTGAGCTCTCCTACTTCTACCACAGAAACTACTACTACTACCACCAACACGAGCACTCCTACTTCTACCACGGAAACTACTAATTCTCCCTCCACCACGAGCACAGCTTCTACTACCACAGACAATACTACTCTTACAACCACCACCAGTGCTCCTACTTCTACCACAGAAACTACTACTACTACCACCAACACGAGCACTCCTACTTCTACCACGGAAACTACTAATTCTCCCTCCACCACGAGCACAGCTTCTACTACCACAGACAATACTACTCTTACAACCACCACCAGTGCTCCTACTTCTACCACAGACACTACTACTCCAAGCACCTCCACGAGCACTCCTACATCTACCACAGACACTACTACTCCTACCAACAAAATGAGAACTCCTTCTTCTACCAAAGAAACTACTACCCTACCACCACCATGAGCACTCCTACTTCTACCACAGAACATCCAACTCCAAGCACCACCACAGGCGATACTACTTCTAGCACAAAACCTGCTACTCCTACCACCACCACGAGTGCAACTACTTGTACCACAAAATATGCTACTCCTTCCAACACGACAAGAGCACCTACTTCTACCACAGGCCCTGCTACTCCTACCTCCATCACGAGCGATCATACTTCTACCCCAGAATCTACTGCTCCTACCACCAAGAGTGCTCCTACTTCCACCACAGAAACTGCTAGTTCTCCCACCCCCACGAGCACAACTACTTCTATCAGAGCACTACTACTCCTACCACCAGAACGAGAGCCACTACTTCTACCCTAGAAACTACTACTACCACAAACACCACGAGTGCTTCTTCTTCTACCACAAAACCTGTTATGCCTACCACCACCACGAGCGATCCTACTTCTACCACAGACACTACTACACCTACCACCACCACGAGCAATCCTACTTCTACCACAGAATCAACTACTCCTAACACCACCACAAGCGCTCCTGCTTCTACCACAGAAAGTACTACTCCTACCACCAGCACGAGCGCAACAACTTCTACTACAGACACTAATACACCTACAACCAAGATGAGTGCTCCTACTTCTACCACAGTCACCACTACTCCCACCAACACCACGAGCGCTCCTACTTCTACCACAGACAGTCCTACTCCTACCACCACCACGAGCGCTCCAACCTCTAAGGAAGTATCTAGTACTCTGAACACCACCACGAGCTCTCCTACTTCTACTAGAGAAACTACTACTACCAAGACCACGAACGCTCCTACTTCTTCCACAGACTGTGCAACTCCTACCACCACCAAGTGCGCTCCTACTTCTAACACAGAACATGCTGCTCCTACCACCACCACGAGCAAAACTACTTCTAACAGAGACCCTGCTACTCGTAACACCACCCTGAGAGCACCTACTTCTACCACAGGCACTGCAACTCCTACCACCACAATGAGCGCTCCTAATTCAACCACAGAAACTAAAACTCCCACCAGCACCACGAGTGCCCCTACTTCTACTACAGACACTAGTACTCCTACCACCAACAGGAACGCTCCTACTTCTACCACAGAAACTAATACCAATACCACAGGAAGGAGCACAACAACTTCTACCACAGACAGAACTATTCCTACCACCACCACGAGTTCCCGTACTTCTACCACAGACAATACTACTACCTCCACCACGAGCACAAGTACTTCTAGCACATAAACTACTACTCCTACCACCACCACGAGTGCAACTACTACTACCACTGACACTACTACTCCTACCACCACCACGAGTGCGCATATTTCTACGAAAGTCTTTACTACTCCTACCTGCCCCACGATCACCAGTCCTTCAACCACAGAAACTACTACACCTACCACCAACAGAAGAACACCTCCTTGTACCACACACCCTGTTACTCCTACCACCACCAAGAGCACTCCTACTTCTACCACAGAAACTACTACTCCAACCACCACAACGAACACTCCTACTTCTACTGCAGAAAATACTGCTCCTATCACCACCACGAGCGAACTACATCTACCACAGACACTACTACTCCTAACACCATCACGAGCGCTCCTACTTCTACCACAGACACTATTACTCCAAGAAGCACCATGAGTGATCTCCTCCCTCTACCACAGACACTACTCCTCCTAACAACACAACAAGCGCTCCTACTTCTATCAAAGAAACTATTACCCTACCACCACCACGAGCGCTCGTATCTCTAACAAAGTATCTAGTACTCTGAACACCACCACGAGCTCTCCTACTTCTACTAGAGGAACTACTACTACCAAGACCACGAGCGCTCCTATTTCTTCCACAGACTGTGCAACTCCTACCACCACCAAGTGCGCTCCTACTTCTCACACAGAACATGCTGCTCCTACCACCACCACGAGCAAAACTACTTCTAACAGAGACCTGCTACTCGTAACACCACCCTGAGAGCACCTACTTCTACCACAGGCACGGCAACTCCTACCACCACAATGAGCGCTCCTAATTCAACCACAGAAACAAAAACTCCCACCACCACCACGAGCGCCCCTACTTCTACTACAGACACTAGTACTCCTAACACAACCAGGAACGCTCCTACTTCTACCACAGGAACTACTACTAATACCACGGGAACGAGTACAACAACTTCTACCACAGACAGTACTATTGCTACCACCACCACGAGCTCTCCTACTTCTGCCACAGACACTACTACTCTTACCACCATCACGAGTGCAACTACTACTACCACTGAAACTACTATTCCTACCACCACCATGACTGCACATATGTCTACGAAAGTCATTACTACTCCTACCAACCACACGATCACCAGTCCTTCTACCACAGAAACTACTACTCCTACCTCCACCACAAGAGCACCTACTAGTTCCACAGACCCTGTGACTCCTACCACCACCAAGAGCACTCCTACTTCTACCACAGAAACCACTACTCCAACCACCACAACGAACACTGCTACTTCTGCTGCAGAAACTACTGCTCCTACCACCACCACGAACGAACTACATCTACCACCGACACTACTATGCCTAACACCATCACGAGCGCTCCTACTTCTACCACAGACACTATTACTCCAAGAAACACCATGAGCTCTCCTCCCTCTACCATAGACACTACTCCTCCTACCAACACAACGAGCGCTCCTACTTCTATCAAAGAAACTACTACCCTACCACCACCATGAACGCTCCTACTTCTACCACAGAACATGCAACTCAGACCACCACCACAAGTGTTACTACTTCTACCACAATACCTGCTTCTCCTACCACCACCGCGAGTGGATCTTCTTGTACCCCAAAACCTTCTACTCCTACCAACACAACGAGAGCACCTACTTCTACCACAGGCCCTGCTACCTCTACCTCCATCACGAGAGATCCTATTTCTACAACAGAAACTACTACTCCTACCAACAGGAAGAGAGCTCCTACTTCTTCTACAGAAACTATTATTTCTACTACCACCACGAGCGCAACTACTTCTACCACAGACCGTACTACTCCTACCACCACCCCGAGTGTAAGTACTTCTACCACAAACACTACTGCTCTTACCACCACCACGAGTGCAAATACTTCTACCACAGACACTAGTGTTCCTACCACCAACACTGGTGCCAGTACTTCTACCACAGAAACTACTACTCCTACACCCACCACGAGCGCAACTACTTCTACCACAGACATTTCTACTGCTATCACAACCATGAGCCTCCTACTTCTATCAGAGACCGTGCAATTACTACCAGGAGGACTAGCGCTCTTCCTTCTAACACAGACACTACTACGCCTACCTCCATCACTAGCCCTCCTACTTCTACCACCATACCTGCTACTTCTACCACCACCATGAGCACAACTACTTCTACCACAGACACTACGACTCCTGTCACCACCACGAATGCTCATACAAATACGAAACAGAATACTACTCCTACCACCCCCACGAGAACCACTGCTTCTAACACAGACACTACTACTCTTACCACTATCACGAGAGAACCTATGTGTACCACAGACCCTGCTATTCCTATCACCACCACGAGCACTGCGACTTCTACCACAGAAACTACTACTCGTATCACCACCATGGGCGCTCATGCTTCTACCAAAGACACTACTACACCTTCAACCACCACGAGCGCTCATACTTCTACCAAAGACATTATTACTCCTAGAACCACTACGACCACCACTACTGCTATCACAAACGCTACTAATCCTACCACAACCACGGGAGCACCTACTTCTACCACAGACCCTGATATTCCTACCAACACCCTGAGCGCTCCTACTTCTACCACAGAAACTACTACTACTACCACCAACACGAGCACTCCTATTTCTACCACGGAAACTACTAATTCTCCCTCCACCACGAGCACAGCTTCTACTACCACAGAGAACACTACTCTTACCACCACCACCAGTGCTCCTACTTCTACCACAGACACTACTACTCCAAGCACCTCCACGAGCACTCCTACATCTACCACAGACAGTACTACTCCTACCAACAAAATGAGCACTCCTACTTCTACCAAAGAAACTACTATCCTACCAGCACCATGAGCACTCCTACTTCTACCACAGAACATGCAACTCCAAGCACCACCACAGGCGATACTACTTCTAGCACAAAACCTGCTACTCCTACCACCACCACGAGTGCAACTACTTGTACCACAAAATATGCTACTCCTTCCAACACGATGAGAGCACCTAATTCTACCACAGGCCCTGCTACTCCTACCTCCATCACGAGCGATCATACTTCTACCCCAGAATCTACTGCTCCTACCACCAAGAGTGCTCCTACTTCTACCAAAGAAACTACTAGTTCTCCCACCCCCACGAGCACAACTACTTCTACCAGAGCACTACTACTCCTACCACCAGAACAAGAGCCACTACTTCTACCCTAGAAACTACTACTACCACAAACACCACGAGTGCTTCTTGTTCTACCACAAAACCTGTTATGCCTACCACCACCACGAGCGATCCTACTTCTACCACAGACACTACTACACCTACCACCACCACGAGCAATCCTACTTCTACCACAGAATCAACTACTCCTAACACCACCACGAGCGCTCCTGCTTCTACCACAGAAAGTACTACTCCTACCACCAGCACGAGCGCAACAACTTCTACTACAGACACTAATACACCTACAACCAAGATGAGTGCTCCTACTTCTACCACAGTCACCACTACTCCCACCAACACCACGAGCGCTCCTACTTCTACCACAGACAGTCCTACTCCTACCACCACCACGAGCGCTCCTACCTCTAAGGAAGTATCTAGTACTCTGAACACCACCACG
This sequence comes from Balaenoptera ricei, assembly GCF_028023285.1. NCBI lineage: Eukaryota > Metazoa > Chordata > Mammalia > Artiodactyla > Balaenopteridae > Balaenoptera > Balaenoptera ricei. Next base: position 79,608,763 of record NC_082654.1, read on the forward strand.
AGCTCTCCTACTTCTACTAGAGAAACTACTACTACCAAGACCACGAACGCTCCTACTTCTTCCACAGACTGTGCAACTCCTACCACCACCAAGTGTGCTCCTACTTCTAACACAGAACATGCTGCTCCTACCACCACCACGAGCAAAACTACTTCTAACAGAGACCCTGCTACTCGTACCACCACGAGAGCACCTACTTCTACCACAGGCACGGCAACTCCTACCACCACAATGAGCGCTCCTAATTCAACCACAGAAACTAAAACACCCACCAGCACCACGAGCGCCCCTACTTCTAGTACAGACTCTAGTACTCCTACCACCAACAGGAACGCTCCTACTTCTACCACAGAAACTACTACTAATACCACGGGAACGAGCACAACATCTTCTACCACAGACAGAACTATTCCTACCACCACCACGAGTTCCCGTACTTCTACCACAGACAATACTACTACCTCCACCAGGAGCACAAGTACTTCTAGCACACAAACTACTACTCCTACCACCACCACGAGTGCAACTACTACTACCACTGACACAACTACTCCTTCCACCACCACGAGTTCGCATATTTCTACGAAAGACTTTGCTACTCCTACCTGCCTCACGATCACCAGTCCTTCAACCACAGAAATTACTACACCTACCACCAACAGAAGAACACCTCCTTGTACCACAGACCCTGTTACTCCTACCACCACCAAGAGCACTCCTACTTCTACCACAGAAACTACTACTCCAACCACCACAACGAACACTCCTACTTCTACTGCAGAAAATACTGCTCCTATCACCACCACGAGCGAACTACATCTACCACAGACACTACTACTCCTTACACCATCACGAGCTCTCCTACTTCTACTAGAGGAACTACTACTACCAAGACCACGAGCGCTCCTATTTCTTCCACAGACTGTGCAACTCCTACCACCACCAAGTGCGCTCCTACTTCTCACACAGAACATGCTGCTCCTACCACCACCACGAGCAAAACTACTTCTAACAGAGACCTGCTACTCGTAACACCACCCTGAGAGCACCTACTTCTACCACAGGCACGGCAACTCCTACCACCACAATGAGCGCTCCTAATTCAACCACAGAAACAAAAACTCCCACCACCACCACGAGCGCCCCTACTTCTACTACAGACACTAGTACTCCTAACACAACCAGGAACGCTCCTACTTCTACCACAGGAACTACTACTAATACCACGGGAACGAGTACAACAACTTCTACCACAGACAGTACTATTGCTACCACCACCACGAGCTCTCCTACTTCTGCCACAGACACTACTACTCTTACCACCATCACGAGTGCAACTACTACTACCACTGAAACTACTATTCCTACCACCACCATGACTGCACATATGTCTACGAAAGTCATTACTACTCCTACCAACCACACGATCACCAGTCCTTCTACCACAGAAATTACTACTCCTACCTCCACCACAAGAGCACCTACTAGTTCCACAGACCCTGTGACTCCTACCACCACCAAGAGCACTCCTACTTCTACCACAGAAACCACTACTCCAACCACCACAACGAACACTGCTACTTCTACTGCAGAAACTACTGCTCCTACCACCACCACGAATGAACTACATCTACCACCGACACTACTATGCCTAACACCATCACGAGCGCTCCTACTTCTACCACAGACACTATTACTCCAAGAAACACCATGAGCTCTCCTCCCTCTACCATAGACACTACTCCTCCTACCAACACAACGAGCGCTCCTACTTCTATCAAAGAAACTACTACCCTACCACCAACATGAACGCTCCTACTTCTACCACAGAACATGCAACTCAGACCACCACCACAAGTGTTACTACTTCTACCACAATACCTGCTTCTCCTACCACCACCGCGAGTGGATCTTCTTGTACCCCAAAACCTTCTACTCCTACCAACACAACGAGAGCACCTACTTCTACCACAGGCCCTGCTACCTCTACCTCCATCACGAGAGATCCTATTTCTACAACAGAAACTACTACTCCTACCAACAGGAAGAGAGCTCCTACTTCTTCTACAGAAACTATTATTTCTACTACCACCACGAGCGCAACTACTTCTACCACAGACCGTACTACTCCTACCACCACCCCGAGTGTAAGTACTTCTACCACAAACACTACTGCTCTTACCACCACCACGAGTGCAAATACTTCTACCACAGACACTAGTGTTCCTACCACCAACACTGGTGCCAGTACTTCTACCACAGAAACTACTACTCCTACACCCACCACGAGCGCAACTACTTCTACCACAGACATTTCTACTGCTATCACAACCATGAGCCTCCTACTTCTATCAGAGACCGTGCAATTACTACCAGGAGGACTAGCGCTCTTCCTTCTAACACAGACACTACTACGCCTACCTCCATCACTAGCCCTCCTACTTCTACCACCATACCTGCTACTTCTACCACCACCATGAGCACAACTACTTCTACCACAGACACTACGACTCCTGTCACCACCACGAATGCTCATACAAATACGAAACAGAATACTACTCCTACCACCCCCACGAGAACCACTGCTTCTAACACAGACACTACTACTCTTACCACTATCACGAGAGAACCTATGTGTACCACAGACCCTGCTATTCCTATCACCACCACGAGCACTGCGACTTCTACCACAGAAACTACTACTCGTAACACCACCATGGGCGCTCATACTTCTACCAAAGACACTACTACACCTTCAACCACCACGAGCGCTCATACTTCTACCAAAGACATTATTACTCCTAGAACCACTACGACCACCACTACTGCTATCACAAACGCTACTAATCCTACCACAACCACGGGAGCACCTACTTCTACCACAGACCCTGATACTCCTACCAACACCCTGAGCGCTCCTACTTCTACCACAGAAACTACTACTACTACCACCAACACGAGCACTCCTATTTCTACCACGGAAACTACTAATTCTCCCTCCACCACGAGCACAGCTTCTACTACCACAGAGAACACTACTCTTACCACCACCACCAGTGCTCCTACTTCTACCACAGACACTACTACTCCAAGCACCTCCATGAGCACTCCTACATCTACCACAGACAGTACTACTCCTACCAACAAAATGAGCACTCCTACTTCTACCAAAGAAACTACTATCCTACCAGCACCATGAGCACTCCTACTTCTACCACAGAACATGCAACTCCAAGCACCACCACAGGCGATACTACTTCTAGCACAAAACCTGCTACTCCTACCACCACCACGAGTGCAACTACTTGTACCACAAAATATGCTACTCCTTCCAACACGATGAGAGCACCTAATTCTACCACAGGCCCTGCTACTCCTACCTCCATCACGAGCGATCATACTTCTACCCCAGAATCTACTGCTCCTACCACCAAGAGTGCTCCTACTTCTACCAAAGAAACTACTAGTTCTCCCACCCCCACGAGCACAACTACTTCTACCAGAGCACTACTACTCCTACCACCAGAACGAGAGCCACTACTTCTACCCTAGAAACTACTACTACCACAAACACCACGAGTGCTTCTTGTTCTACCACAAAACCTGTTATGCCTACCACCACCACGAGCGATCCTACTTCTACCACAGACACTACTACACCTACCACCACCACGAGCAATCCTACTTCTACCACAGAATCAACTACTCCTAACACCACCACGAGCGCTCCTGCTTCTACCACAGAAAGTACTACTCCTACCACCAGCACGAGCGCAACAACTTCTACTACAGACACTAATACACCTACAACCAAGATGAGTGCTCCTACTTCTACCACAGTCACCACTACTCCCACCAACACCACGAGCGCTCCTACTTCTACCACAGACAGTCCTACTCCTACCACCACCACGAGCGCTCCTACCTCTAAGGAAGTATCTAGTACTCTGAACACCACCACGAGCTCTCCTACTTCTACTAGAGAAACTACTACTACCAAGACCACGAACGCTCCTACTTCTTCCACAGACTGTGCAACTCCTACCACCACCAAGTGTGCTCCTACTTCTAACACAGAACATGCTGCTCCTACCACCACCACGAGCAAAACTACTTCTAACAGAGACCCTGCTACTCGTACCACCACGAGAGCACCTACTTCTACCACAGGCACGGCAACTCCTACCACCACAATGAGCGCTCCTAATTCAACCACAGAAACTAAAACACCCACCAGCACCACGAGCGCCCCTACTTCTAGTACAGACTCTAGTACTCCTACCACCAACAGGAACGCTCCTACTTCTACCACAGAAACTACTACTAATACCACGGGAACGAGCACAACATCTTCTACCACAGACAGAACGATTCCTACCACCACCACGAGTTCCCGTACTTCTACCACAGACAATACTACTACCTCCACCAGGAGCACAAGTACTTCTAGCACACAAACTACTACTCCTACCACCACCACGAGTGCAACTACTACTACCACTGACACAACTACTCCTACCACCACCACGAGTTCGCATATTTCTACGAAAGACTTTGCTACTCCTACCTGCCTCACGATCACCAGTCCTTCAACCACAGAAATTACTACACCTACCACCAACAGAAGAACACCTCCTTGTACCACACACCCTGTTACTCCTACCACCACCAAGAGCACTCCTACTTCTACCACAGAAACTACTACTCCAACCACCACAACGAACACTCCTACTTCTACTGCAGAAAATACTGCTCCTATCACCACCACGAGCGAACTACATCTACCACAGACACTACTACTCCTTACACCATCACGAGCTCTCCTACTTCTACTAGAGGAACTACTACTACCAAGACCACGAGCGCTCCTATTTCTTCCACAGACTGTGCAACTCCTACCACCACCAAGGGCGCTCCTACTTCTCACACAGAACATGCTGCTCCTACCACCACCATGAGCAAAACTACTTCTAATAGAGACCCTGCTACTCGTAACACCACCCTGAGAGCACCTACTTCTACCACAGGCACTGCAACTCCTACCACCACAATGAGTGCTCCTAATTCAATCACAGAAACAAAAACTCCCACCAGCACCACGAGTGCCCCTACTTCTACTACAGACACTAGTACTCCTACCACAACCAGGAACGCTCCTACTTCTACCACAGGAAGTACTACTAATACCACGGGAACGAGCACAACAACTTCTACCACAGACAGTGCTATTCCTACCACCACCACGAGCTCTCCTACTTCTACCACAGACACTACTACTCCTACCACCACCACGAGGGCAACTACTACTACCACTGAAACTACTATTCCTACCACCACCATGAGTGCACATATGTCTACGAAAGTCATTACTACTACCAACCACACGATCACCAGTCCTTCTACCACAGAAACTACTACTCCTACCTCCACCACAAGAGCACCTACTTGTTCCACAGACCCTGTGACTCCTACCACCACCAAGAGCACTCCTACTTCTACCACAGAAACCACTACTCCAACAACCACAATGAACACTGCTACTTCTACTGCAGAAACTACTGCTCCTACCACCACCACGAGCGAACTACATCTACCACCAACACTACTATGCCTAACACCATCACGAGCGCTCCTACTTCTACCACAGACACTATTACTCCAAGAAACACCATGAGCTCTCCTCCCTCTACCATAGACACTACTCCTCCTACCAACACAACGAGCGCTCCTACTTCTATCAAAGAAACTACTACCCTACCACCAACATGAACGCTCCTACTTCTACCACAGAACATGCAACGCATACCACCACCACAAGTGTTACTACTTCTACCACAATACCTGCTTCTCCCACCACCACCGCGAGTGGATCTTCTTGTACCCCAAAACCTTCTACTCCTACCAACACAACGAGAGCACCTACTTCTACCACCGGCCCTGCTACCTCTACCTCCATCACGAGCGATTCTATTTCTACAACAGAAACTACTACTCCTACCAACAGGAAGAGAGCTCCTACTTCTTCTACAGAAACTACTATTCCTACTACCACCACGAGCGCAACTACTTCTACCACAGACCGTACTACTCCTACCACCACCCCGAGTGTAAGTACTTCTACCACAGACACTACTGCTCTTACCACCACCACGAGTGCAAATACTTCTACCACAGACACTAGTGTTCCTACCACCAACACTGGTGCCAGTACTTCTACCACAGAAACTACTACTCCTACACCCACCACGAGTGCAACTACTTCTACCACAGACATTTCTACTGCTATCACAACCATGAGCCTCCTACTTCTATCAGAGACCGTGCAATTACTACCAGGAGGACTAGCGCTCTTCCTTCTAACACAGACACTACTACGCCTACCTCCATCACTAGCCCTTCTACTTCTACCACCATACCTGCTACTTCTACCACCACCATGAGCACAACTACTTCTACCACAGACACTACGACTCCTGTCACCACCACAAATGCTCATACAAATACGAAAGAGAATACTACTCCTACCACCCCCACGAGAACCACTGCTTCTAACACAGGCACTACTACTCTTACCACTATCACGAGAGAACCTATTTGTACCACAGACCCTGCTATTCCTATCACCACCACGAGCACTGCGACTTCTACCACAGAAACTACTACTCGTAACACCACCATGGGCGCTCATACTTCTACCAAAGACACTACTACACCTTCAACCACCACGAGCGCTCATACTTCTACCAAAGACATTATTACTCCTAGAACCACTACGATCACCACTACTGCTATCTCAAACGCTACTAATCCTATCACAACCACGGGAGCACCTACTTCTACCACAGACCCTGATATTCCTACCAACACCCTGAGCTCTCCTACTTCTACCACAGAAACTACTACTACTACCACCAACACGAGCACTCCTACTTCTACCACGGAAACTACTAATTCTCCCTCCACCACGAGCACAGCTTCTACTACCACAGACAATACTACTCTTACAACCACCACCAGTGCTCCTACTTCTACCACAGAAACTACTACTACTACCACCAACACGAGCACTCCTACTTCTACCACGGAAACTACTAATTCTCCCTCCACCACGAGCACAGCTTCTACTACCACAGACAATACTACTCTTACAACCACCACCAGTGCTCCTACTTCTACCACAGACACTACTACTCCAAGCACCTCCACGAGCACTCCTACATCTACCACAGACACTACTACTCCTACCAACAAAATGAGAACTCCTTCTTCTACCAAAGAAACTACTACCCTACCACCACCATGAGCACTCCTACTTCTACCACAGAACATGCAACTCCAAGCACCACCACAGGCGATACTACTTCTAGCACAAAACCTGCTACTCCTACCACCACCACGAGTGCAACTACTTGTACCACAAAATATGCTACTCCTTCCAACACGACGAGAGCACCTACTTCTACCACAGGCCCTGCTACTCCTACCTCCATCACGAGCGATCATACTTCTACCCCAGAATCTACTGCTCCTACCACCAAGAGTGCTCCTACTTCCACCACAGAAACTGCTAGTTCTCCCACCCCCACGAGCACAACTACTTCTATCAGAGCACTACTACTCCTACCACCAGAACGAGAGCCACTACTTCTACCCTAGAAACTACTACTACCACAAACACCACGAGTGCTTCTTCTTCTACCACAAAACCTGTTATGCCTACCACCACCACGAGCGATCCTACTTCTACCACAGACACTACTACACCTACCACCACCACGAGCAATCCTACTTCTACCACAGAATCAACTACTCCTAACACCACCACAAGCGCTCCTGCTTCTACCACAGAAAGTACTACTCCTACCACCAGCACGAGCGCAACAACTTCTACTACAGACACTAATACACCTACAACCAAGATGAGTGCTCCTACTTCTACCACAGTCACCACTACTCCCACCAACACCACGAGCGCTCCTACTTCTACCACAGACAGTCCTACTCCTACCACCACCACGAGCGCTCCAACCTCTAAGGAAGTATCTAGTACTCTGAACACCACCACGAGCTCTCCTACTTCTACTAGAGAAACTACTACTACCAAGACCACGAACGCTCCTACTTCTTCCACAGACTGTGCAACTCCTACCACCACCAAGTGCGCTCCTACTTCTAACACAGAACATGCTGCTCCTACCACCACCACGAGCAAAACTACTTCTAACAGAGACCCTGCTACTCGTAACACCACCCTGAGAGCACCTACTTCTACCACAGGCACTGCAACTCCTACCACCACAATGAGCGCTCCTAATTCAACCACAGAAACTAAAACTCCCACCAGCACCACGAGTGCCCCTACTTCTACTACAGACACTAGTACTCCTACCACCAACAGGAACGCTCCTACTTCTACCACAGAAACTAATACCAATACCACAGGAAGGAGCACAACAACTTCTACCACAGACAGAACTATTCCTACCACCACCACGAGTTCCCGTACTTCTACCACAGACAATACTACTACCTCCACCACGAGCACAAGTACTTCTAGCACATAAACTACTACTCCTACCACCACCACGAGTGCAACTACTACTACCACTGACACTACTACTCCTACCACCACCACGAGTGCGCATATTTCTACGAAAGACTTTACTACTCCTACCTGCCCCACGATCACCAGTCCTTCAACCACAGAAACTACTACACCTACCACCAACAGAAGAACACCTCCTTGTACCACACACCCTGTTACTCCTACCACCACCAAGAGCACTCCTACTTCTACCACAGAAACTACTACTCCAACCACCACAACGAACACTCCTACTTCTACTGCAGAAAATACTGCTCCTATCACCACCACGAGCGAACTACATCTACCACAGACACTACTACTCCTAACACCATCACGAGCGCTCCTACTTCTACCACAGACACTATTACTCCAAGAAGCACCATGAGTGATCTCCTCCCTCTACCACAGACACTACTCCTCCTAACAACACAACAAGCGCTCCTACTTCTATCAAAGAAACTATTACCCTACCACCACCACGAGCGCTCGTACCTCTAACAAAGTATCTAGTACTCTGAACACCACCACGAGCTCTCCTACTTCTACTAGAGGAACTACTACTACCAAGACCACGAGCGCTCCTATTTCTTCCACAGACTGTGCAACTCCTACCACCACCAAGTGCGCTCCTACTTCTCACACAGAACATGCTGCTCCTACCACCACCACGAGCAAAACTACTTCTAACAGAGACCTGCTACTCGTAACACCACCCTGAGAGCACCTACTTCTACCACAGGCACGGCAACTCCTACCACCACAATGAGCGCTCCTAATTCAACCACAGAAACAAAAACTCCCACCACCACCACGAGCGCCCCTACTTCTACTACAGACACTAGTACTCCTAACACAACCAGGAACGCTCCTACTTCTACCACAGGAACTACTACTAATACCACGGGAACGAGTACAACAACTTCTACCACAGACAGTACTATTGCTACCACCACCACGAGCTCTCCTACTTCTGCCACAGACACTACTACTCTTACCACCATCACGAGTGCAACTACTACTACCACTGAAACTACTATTCCTACCACCACCATGACTGCACATATGTCTACGAAAGTCATTACTACTCCTACCAACCACACGATCACCAGTCCTTCTACCACAGAAACTACTACTCCTACCTCCACCACAAGAGCACCTACTAGTTCCACAGACCCTGTGACTCCTACCACCACCAAGAGCACTCCTACTTCTACCACAGAAACCACTACTCCAACCACCACAACGAACACTGCTACTTCTGCTGCAGAAACTACTGCTCCTACCACCACCACGAACGAACTACATCTACCACCGACACTACTATGCCTAACACCATCACGAGCGCTCCTACTTCTACCACAGACACTATTACTCCAAGAAACACCATGAGCTCTCCTCCCTCTACCATAGACACTACTCCTCCTACCAACACAACGAGCGCTCCTACTTCTATCAAAGAAACTACTACCCTACCACCACCATGAACGCTCCTACTTCTACCACAGAACATGCAACTCAGACCACCACCACAAGTGTTACTACTTCTACCACAATACCTGCTTCTCCTACCACCACCGCGAGTGGATCTTCTTGTACCCCAAAACCTTCTACTCCTACCAACACAACGAGAGCACCTACTTCTACCACAGGCCCTGCTACCTCTACCTCCATCACGAGAGATCCTATTTCTACAACAGAAACTACTACTCCTACCAACAGGAAGAGAGCTCCTACTTCTTCTACAGAAACTATTATTTCTACTACCACCACGAGCGCAACTACTTCTACCACAGACCGTACTACTCCTACCACCACCCCGAGTGTAAGTACTTCTACCACAAACACTACTGCTCTTACCACCACCACGAGTGCAAATACTTCTACCACAGACACTAGTGTTCCTACCACCAACACTGGTGCCAGTACTTCTACCACAGAAACTACTACTCCTACACCCACCACGAGCGCAACTACTTCTACCACAGACATTTCTACTGCTATCACAACCATGAGCCTCCTACTTCTATCAGAGACCGTGCAATTACTACCAGGAGGACTAGCGCTCTTCCTTCTAACACAGACACTACTACGCCTACCTCCATCACTAGCCCTCCTACTTCTACCACCATACCTGCTACTTCTACCACCACCATGAGCACAACTACTTCTACCACAGACACTACGACTCCTGTCACCACCACGAATGCTCATACAAATACGAAACAGAATACTACTCCTACCACCCCCACGAGAACCACTGCTTCTAACACAGACACTACTACACTTACCACTATCACGAGAGAACCTATGTGTACCACAGACCCTGCTATTCCTATCACCACCACGAGCACTGCGACTTCTACCACAGAAACTACTACTCGTAACACCACCATGGGCGCTCATACTTCTACCAAAGACACTACTACACCTTCAACCACCACGAGCGCTCATACTTCTACCAAAGACATTATTACTCCTAGAACCACTACGACCACCACTACTGCTATCACAAACGCTACTAATCCTACCACAACCACGGGAGCACCTACTTCTACCACAGACCCTGATACTCCTACCAACACCCTGAGCGCTCCTACTTCTACCACAGAAACTACTACTACTACCACCAACACGAGCACTCCTATTTCTACCACGGAAACTACTAATTCTCCCTCCACCACGAGCACAGCTTCTACTACCACAGAGAACACTACTCTTACCACCACCACCAGTGCTCCTACTTCTACCACAGACACTACTACTCCAAGCACCTCCACGAGCACTCCTACATCTACCACAGACAGTACTACTCCTACCAACAAAATGAGCACTCCTACTTCTACCAAAGAAACTACTATCCTACCAGCACCATGAGCACTCCTACTTCTACCACAGAACATGCAACTCCAAGCACCACCACAGGCGATACTACTTCTAGCACAAAACCTGCTACTCCTACCACCACCACGAGTGCAACTACTTGTACCACAAAATATGCTACTCCTTCCAACACGATGAGAGCACCTAATTCTACCACAGGCCCTGCTACTCCTACCTCCATCACGAGCGATCATACTTCTACCCCAGAATCTACTGCTCCTACCACCAAGAGTGCTCCTACTTCTACCAAAGAAACTACTAGTTCTCCCACCCCCACGAGCACAACTACTTCTACCAGAGCACTACTACTCCTACCACCAGAACGAGAGCCACTACTTCTACCCTAGAAACTACTACTACCACAAACACCACGAGTGCTTCTTCTTCTACCACAAAACCTGTTATGCCTACCACCACCACGAGCGATCCTACTTCTACCACAGACACTACTACACCTACCACCACCACGAGCAATCCTACTTCTACCACAGAATCAACTACTCCTAACACCACCACGAGCGCTCCTGCTTCTACCACAGAAAGTACTACTCCTACCACCAGCACGAGCGCAACAACTTCTACTACAGACACTAATACACCTACAACCAAGATGAGTGCTCCTACTTCTACCACAGTCACCACTACTCCCACCAACACCACGAGCGCTCCTACTTCTACCACAGACAGTCCTACTCCTACCACCACCACGAGCGCTCCTACCTCTAAGGAAGTATCTAGTACTCTGAACACCACCACGAGCTCTCCTACTTCTACTAGAGAAACTACTACTACCAAGACCACGAACGCTCCTACTTCTTCCACAGACTGTGCAACTCCTACCACCACCAAGTGTGCTCCTACTTCTAACACAGAACATGCTGCTCCTACCACCACCACGAGCAAAACTACTTCTAACAGAGACCTGCTACTCGTACCAGCACCCTGAGAGCACCTACTTCTACCACAGGCACGGCAACTCCTACCACCACAATGAGCGCTCCTAATTCAACCACAGAAACTAAAACACCCACCAGCACCACGAGCGCCCCTACTTCTAGTACAGACTCTAGTACTCCTACCACCAACAGGAACGCTCCTACTTCTACCACAGAAACTACTACTAATACCACGGGAACGAGCACAACATCTTCTACCACAGACAGAACTATTCCTACCACCACCACGAGTTCCCGTACTTCTACCACAGACAATACTACTACCTCCACCAGGAGCACAAGTACTTCTAGCACACAAACTACTACTCCTACCACCACCACGAGTGCAACTACTACTACCACTGACACAACTACTCCTACCACCACCACGAGTTCGCATATTTCTACGAAAGACTTTGCTACTCCTACCTGCCTCACGATCACCAGTCCTTCAACCACAGAAATTACTACACCTACCACGAACAGAAGAACACCTCCTTGTACCACAGACCCTGTTACTCCTACCACCACCAAGAGCACTCCTACTTCTACCACAGAAACTACTACTCCAACCACCACAACGAACACTCCTACTTCTACTGCAGAAAATACTGCTCCTATCACCACCACGAGCGAACTACATCTACCACAGACACTACTACTCCTTACACCATCACGAGCTCTCCTACTTCTACTAGAGGAACTACTACTACCAAGACCACGAGCGCTCCTATTTCTTCCACAGACTGTGCAACTCCTACCACCACCAAGTGCGCTCCTACTTCTCACACAGAACATGCTGCTCCTACCACCACCACGAGCAAAACTACTTCTAACAGAGACCTGCTACTCGTAACACCACCCTGAGAGCACCTACTTCTACCACAGGCACGGCAACTCCTACCACCACAATGAGCGCTCCTAATTCAACCACAGAAACAAAAACTCCCACCACCACCACGAGCGCCCCTACTTCTACTACAGACACTAGTACTCCTAACACAACCAGGAACGCTCCTACTTCTACCACAGGAACTACTACTAATACCACGGGAACGAGTACAACAACTTCTACCACAGACAGTACTATTGCTACCACCACCACGAGCTCTCCTACTTCTGCCACAGACACTACTACTCTTACCACCATCACGAGTGCAACTACTACTACCACTGAAACTACTATTCCTACCACCACCATGACTGCACATATGTCTACGAAAGTCATTACTACTCCTACCAACCACACGATCACCAGTCCTTCTACCACAGAAACTACTACTCCTACCTCCACCACAAGAGCACCTACTAGTTCCACAGACCCTGTGACTCCTACCACCACCAAGAGCACTCCTACTTCTACCACAGAAACCACTACTCCAACCACCACAACGAACACTGCTACTTCTACTGCAGAAACTACTGCTCCTACCACCACCACGAATGAACTACATCTACTACCGACACTACTATGCCTAACACCATCACGAGCGCTCCTACTTCTACCACAGACACTATTACTCCAAGAAACACCATGAGCTCTCCTCCCTCTACCATAGACACTACTCCTCCTACCAACACAACGAGCGCTCCTACTTCTATCAAAGAAACTACTACCCTACCACCAACATGAACGCTCCTACTTCTACCACAGAACATGCAACTCAGACCACCACCACAAGTGTTACTACTTCTACCACAATACCTGCTTCTCCCACCACCACCGCGAGTGGATCTTCTTGTACCCCAAAACCTTCTACTCCTACCAACACAACGAGAGCACCTACTTCTACCACAGGCCCTGCTACCTCTACCTCCATCACGAGAGATCCTATTTCTACAACAGAAACTACTACTCCTACCAACAGGAAGAGAGCTCCTACTTCTTCTACAGAAACTATTATTTCTACTACCACCACGAGCGCAACTACTTCTACCACAGACCGTACTACTCCTACCACCACCCCGAGTGTAAGTACTTCTACCACAAACACTACTGCTCTTACCACCACCACGAGTGCAAATACTTCTACCACAGACACTAGTGTTCCTACCACCAACACTGGTGCCAGTACTTCTACCACAGAAACTACTACTCCTACACCCACCACGAGCGCAACTACTTCTACCACAGACATTTCTACTGCTATCACAACCATGAGCCTCCTACTTCTATCAGAGACCGTGCAATTACTACCAGGAGGACTAGCGCTCTTCCTTCTAACACAGACACTACTACGCCTACCTCCATCACTAGCCCTCCTACTTCTACCACCATACCTGCTACTTCTACCACCACCATGAGCACAACTACTTCTACCACAGACACTACGACTCCTGTCACCACCACGAATGCTCATACAAATACGAAACAGAATACTACTCCTACCACCCCCACGAGAACCACTGCTTCTAACACAGACACTACTACTCTTACCACTATCACGAGAGAACCTATGTGTACCACAGACCCTGCTATTCCTATCACCACCACGAGCACTGCGACTTCTACCACAGAAACTACTACTCGTAACACCACCATGGGCGCTCATACTTCTACCAAAGACACTACTACACCTTCAACCACCACGAGCGCTCATACTTCTACCAAAGACATTATTACTCCTAGAACCACTACGACCACCACTACTGCTATCACAAACGCTACTAATCCTACCACAACCACGGGAGCACCTACTTCTACCACAGACCCTGATATTCCTACCAACACCCTGAGCGCTCCTACTTCTACCACAGAAACTACTACTACTACCACCAACACGAGCACTCCTGTTTCTACAACGGAAACTACTAATTCTCCCTCCACCACGAGCACAGCTTCTACTACCACAGACAATACTACTCTTACCACCACCACCAGTGCTCCTACTTCTACCACAGACACTACTACTCCAAGCACCTCCACGAGCACTCCTACATCTACCACAGACAGTACTACTCCTACCAACAAAATGAGCACTCCTACTTCTACCAAAGAAACTACTATCCTACCAGCACCATGAGCACTCCTACTTCTACCACAGAACATGCAACTCCAAGCACCACCACAGGCGATACTACTTCTAGCACAAAACCTGCTACTCCTACCACCACCACGAGTGCAACTACTTGTACCACAAAATATGCTACTCCTTCCAACACGATGAGAGCACCTAATTCTACCACAGGCCCTGCTACTCCTACCTCCATCACGAGCGATCATACTTCTACCCCAGAATCTACTGCTCCTACCACCAAGAGTGCTCCTACTTCTACCAAAGAAACTACTAGTTCTCCCACCCCCACGAGCACAACTACTTCTACCAGAGCACTACTACTCCTACCACCAGAACGAGAGCCACTACTTCTACCCTAGAAACTACTACTACCACAAACACCACGAGTGCTTCTTCTTCTACCACAAAACCTGTTATGCCTACCACCACCACGAGCGATCCTACTTCTACCACAGACACTACTACACCTACCACCACCACGAGCAATCCTACTTCTACCACAGAATCAACTACTCCTAACACCACCACGAGCGCTCCTGCTTCTACCACAGAAAGTACTACTCCTACCACCAGCACGAGCGCAACAACTTCTACTACAGACACTAATACACCTACAACCAAGATGAGTGCTCCTACTTCTACCACAGTCACCACTACTCCCACCAACACCACGAGCGCTCCTACTTCTACCACAGACAGTCCTACTCCTACCACCACCACGAGCGCTCCTACCTCTAAGGAAGTATCTAGTACTCTGAACACCACCACGAGCTCTCCTACTTCTACTAGAGAAACTACTACTACCAAGACCACGAACGCTCCTACTTCTTCCACAGACTGTGCAACTCCTACCACCACCAAGTGTGCTCCTACTTCTCACACAGAACATGCTGCTCCTACCACCACCACGAGCAAAACTACTTCTAACAGAGACCCTGCTACTCGTACCACCACGAGAGCACCTACTTCTACCACAGGCACGGCAACTCCTACCACCACAATGAGCGCTCCTAATTCAACCACAGAAACTAAAACACCCACCAGCACCACGAGCGCCCCTACTTCTAGTACAGACTCTAGTACTCCTACCACCAACAGGAACGCTCCTACTTCTACCACAGAAACTACTACTAATACCACGGGAACGAGCACAACATCTTCTACCACAGACAGAACTATTCCTACCACCACCACGAGTTCCCGTACTTCTACCACAGACAATACTACTACCTCCACCAGGAGCACAAGTACTTCTAGCACACAAACTACTACTCCTACCACCACCACGAGTGCAACTACTACTACCACTGACACAACTACTCCTACCACCACCACGAGTTCGCATATTTCTACGAAAGACTTTGCTACTCCTACCTGCCTCACGATCACCAGTCCTTCAACCACAGAAATTACTACACCTACCACCAACAGAAGAACACCTCCTTGTACCACAGACCCTGTTACTCCTACCACCACCAAGAGCACTCCTACTTCTACCACAGAAACTACTACTCCAACCACCACAACGAACACTCCTACTTCTACTGCAGAAAATACTGCTCCTATCACCACCACGAGCGAACTACATCTACCACAGACACTACTACTCCTTACACCATCACGAGCTCTCCTACTTCTACTAGAGGAACTACTACTACCAAGACCACGAGCGCTCCTATTTCTTCCACAGACTGTGCAACTCCTACCACCACCAAGGGCGCTCCTACTTCTCACACAGAACATGCTGCTCCTACCACCACCATGAGCAAAACTACTTCTAATAGAGACCCTGCTACTCGTAACACCACCCTGAGAGCACCTACTTCTACCACAGGCACTGCAACTCCTACCACCACAATGAGTGCTCCTAATTCAATCACAGAAACAAAAACTCCCACCAGCACCACGAGTGCCCCTACTTCTACTACAGACACTAGTACTCCTACCACAACCAGGAACGCTCCTACTTCTACCACAGGAAGTACTACTAATACCACGGGAACGAGCACAACAACTTCTACCACAGACAGTGCTATTCCTACCACCACCACGAGCTCTCCTACTTCTACCACAGACACTACTACTCCTACCACCACCACGAGTGCAACTACTACTACCACTGAAACTACTATTCCTACCACCACCATGAGTGCACATATGTCTACGAAAGTCATTACTACTACCAACCACACGATCACCAGTCCTTCTACCACAGAAACTACTACTCCTACCTCCACCACAAGAGCACCTACTTGTTCCACAGACCCTGTGACTCCTACCACCACCAAGAGCACTCCTACTTCTACCACAGAAACCACTACTCCAACAACCACAATGAACACTGCTACTTCTACTGCAGAAACTACTGCTCCTACCACCACCACGAGCGAACTACATCTACCACCAACACTACTATGCCTAACACCATCACGAGCGCTCCTACTTCTACCACAGACACTATTACTCCAAGAAACACCATGAGCTCTCCTCCCTCTACCATAGACACTACTCCTCCTACCAACACAACGAGCGCTCCTACTTCTATCAAAGAAACTACTACCCTACCACCACCATGAACGCTCCTACTTCTACCACAGAACATGCAACGCATACCACCACCACAAGTGTTACTACTTCTACCACAATACCTGCTTCTCCCACCACCACCGCGAGTGGATCTTCTTGTACCCCAAAACCTTCTACTCCTACCAACACAACGAGAGCACCTACTTCTACCACCGGCCCTGCTACCTCTACCTCCATCACGAGCGATTCTATTTCTACAACAGAAACTACTACTCCTACCAACAGGAAGAGAGCTCCTACTTCTTCTACAGAAACTACTATTCCTACTACCACCACGAGCGCAACTACTTCTACCACAGACCGTACTACTCCTACCACCACCCCGAGTGTAAGTACTTCTACCACAGACACTACTGCTCTTACCACCACCACGAGTGCAAATACTTCTACCACAGACACTAGTGTTCCTACCACCAACACTGGTGCCAGTACTTCTACCACAGAAACTACTACTCCTACACCCACCACGAGTGCAACTACTTCTACCACAGACATTTCTACTGCTATCACAACCATGAGCCTCCTACTTCTATCAGAGACCGTGCAATTACTACCAGGAGGACTAGCGCTCTTCCTTCTAACACAGACACTACTACGCCTACCTCCATCACTAGCCCTTCTACTTCTACCACCATACCTGCTACTTCTACCACCACCATGAGCACAACTACTTCTACCACAGACACTACGACTCCTGTCACCACCACAAATGCTCATACAAATACGAAAGAGAATACTACTCCTACCACCCCCACGAGAACCACTGCTTCTAACACAGGCACTACTACTCTTACCACTATCACGAGAGAACCTATTTGTACCACAGACCCTGCTATTCCTATCACCACCACGAGCACTGCGACTTCTACCACAGAAACTACTACTCGTAACACCACCATGGGCGCTCATACTTCTACCAAAGACACTACTACACCTTCAACCACCACGAGCGCTCATACTTCTACCAAAGACATTATTACTCCTAGAACCACTACGATCACCACTACTGCTATCTCAAACGCTACTAATCCTATCACAACCACGGGAGCACCTACTTCTACCACAGACCCTGATATTCCTACCAACACCCTGAGCTCTCCTACTTCTACCACAGAAACTACTACTACTACCACCAACACGAGCACTCCTACTTCTACCACGGAAACTACTAATTCTCCCTCCACCACGAGCACAGCTTCTACTACCACAGACAATACTACTCTTACAACCACCACCAGTGCTCCTACTTCTACCACAGAAACTACTACTACTACCACCAACACGAGCACTCCTACTTCTACCACGGAAACTACTAATTCTCCCTCCACCACGAGCACAGCTTCTACTACCACAGACAATACTACTCTTACAACCACCACCAGTGCTCCTACTTCTACCACAGACACTACTACTCCAAGCACCTCCACGAGCACTCCTACATCTACCACAGACACTACTACTCCTACCAACAAAATGAGAACTCCTTCTTCTACCAAAGAAACTACTACCCTACCACCACCATGAGCACTCCTACTTCTACCACAGAACATGCAACTCCAAGCACCACCACAGGCGATACTACTTCTAGCACAAAACCTGCTACTCCTACCACCACCACGAGTGCAACTACTTGTACCACAAAATATGCTACTCCTTCCAACACGACGAGAGCACCTACTTCTACCACAGGCCCTGCTACTCCTACCTCCATCACGAGCGATCATACTTCTACCCCAGAATCTACTGCTCCTACCACCAAGAGTGCTCCTACTTCCACCACAGAAACTGCTAGTTCTCCCACCCCCACGAGCACAACTACTTCTATCAGAGCACTACTACTCCTACCACCAGAACGAGAGCCACTACTTCTACCCTAGAAACTACTACTACCACAAACACCACGAGTGCTTCTTCTTCTACCACAAAACCTGTTATGCCTACCACCACCACGAGCGATCCTACTTCTACCACAGACACTACTACACCTACCACCACCACGAGCAATCCTACTTCTACCACAGAATCAACTACTCCTAACACCACCACAAGCGCTCCTGCTTCTACCACAGAAAGTACTACTCCTACCACCAGCACGAGCGCAACAACTTCTACTACAGACACTAATACACCTACAACCAAGATGAGTGCTCCTACTTCTACCACAGTCACCACTACTCCCACCAACACCACGAGCGCTCCTACTTCTACCACAGACAGTCCTACTCCTACCACCACCACGAGCGCTCCAACCTCTAAGGAAGTATCTAGTACTCTGAACACCACCACGAGCTCTCCTACTTCTACTAGAGAAACTACTACTACCAAGACCACGAACGCTCCTACTTCTTCCACAGACTGTGCAACTCCTACCACCACCAAGTGCGCTCCTACTTCTAACACAGAACATGCTGCTCCTACCACCACCACGAGCAAAACTACTTCTAACAGAGACCCTGCTACTCGTAACACCACCCTGAGAGCACCTACTTCTACCACAGGCACTGCAACTCCTACCACCACAATGAGCGCTCCTAATTCAACCACAGAAACTAAAACTCCCACCAGCACCACGAGTGCCCCTACTTCTACTACAGACACTAGTACTCCTACCACCAACAGGAACGCTCCTACTTCTACCACAGAAACTAATACCAATACCACAGGAAGGAGCACAACAACTTCTACCACAGACAGAACTATTCCTACCACCACCACGAGTTCCCGTACTTCTACCACAGACAATACTACTACCTCCACCACGAGCACAAGTACTTCTAGCACATAAACTACTACTCCTACCACCACCACGAGTGCAACTACTACTACCACTGACACTACTACTCCTACCACCACCACGAGTGCGCATATTTCTACGAAAGACTTTACTACTCCTACCTGCCCCACGATCACCAGTCCTTCAACCACAGAAACTACTACACCTACCACCAACAGAAGAACACCTCCTTGTACCACACACCCTGTTACTCCTACCACCACCAAGAGCACTCCTACTTCTACCACAGAAACTACTACTCCAACCACCACAACGAACACTCCTACTTCTACTGCAGAAAATACTGCTCCTATCACCACCACGAGCGAACTACATCTACCACAGACACTACTACTCCTAACACCATCACGAGCGCTCCTACTTCTACCACAGACACTATTACTCCAAGAAGCACCATGAGTGATCTCCTCCCTCTACCACAGACACTACTCCTCCTAACAACACAACAAGCGCTCCTACTTCTATCAAAGAAACTATTACCCTACCACCACCACGAGCGCTCGTACCTCTAACAAAGTATCTAGTACTCTGAACACCACCACGAGCTCTCCTACTTCTACTAGAGGAACTACTACTACCAAGACCACGAGCGCTCCTATTTCTTCCACAGACTGTGCAACTCCTACCACCACCAAGTGCGCTCCTACTTCTCACACAGAACATGCTGCTCCTACCACCACCACGAGCAAAACTACTTCTAACAGAGACCTGCTACTCGTAACACCACCCTGAGAGCACCTACTTCTACCACAGGCACGGCAACTCCTACCACCACAATGAGCGCTCCTAATTCAACCACAGAAACAAAACCTCCCACCACCACCACGAGCGCCCCTACTTCTACTACAGACACTAGTACTCCTAACACAACCAGGAACACTCCTACTTCTACCACAGGAACTACTACTAATACCACGGGAACGAGTACAACAACTTCTACCACAGACAGTACTATTGCTACCACCACCACGAGCTCTCCTACTTCTGCCACAGACACTACTACTCTTACCACCATCACGAGTGCAACTACTACTACCACTGAAACTACTATTCCTACCACCACCATGACTGCACATATGTCTACGAAAGTCATTACTACTCCTACCAACCACACGATCACCAGTCCTTCTACCACAGAAACTACTACTCCTACCTCCACCACAAGAGCACCTACTAGTTCCACAGACCCTGTGACTCCTACCACCACCAAGAGCACTCCTACTTCTACCACAGAAACCACTACTCCAACCACCACAACGAACACTGCTACTTCTACTGCAGAAACTACTGCTCCTACCACCACCACGAATGAACTACATCTACCACCGACACTACTATGCCTAACACCATCACGAGCGCTCCTACTTCTACCACAGACACTATTACTCCAAGAAACACCATGAGCTCTCCTCCCTCTACCATAGACACTACTCCTCCTACCAACACAACGAGCGCTCCTACTTCTATCAAAGAAACTACTACCCTACCACCACCATGAACGCTCCTACTTCTACCACAGAACATGCAACTCAGACCACCACCACAAGTGTTACTACTTCTACCACAATACCTGCTTCTCCTACCACCACCGCGAGTGGATCTTCTTGTACCCCAAAACCTTCTACTCCTACCAACACAACGAGAGCACCTACCTCTACCACAGGCCCTGCTACCTCTACCTCCATCACGAGAGATCCTATTTCTACAACAGAAACTACTACTCCTACCAACAGGAAGAGAGCTCCTACTTCTTCTACAGAAACTATTATTTCTACTACCACCACGAGCGCAACTACTTCTACCACAGACCGTACTACTCCTACCAACACCCCGAGTGTAAGTACTTCTACCACAAACACTACTGCTCTTACCACCACCACGAGTGCAAATACTTCTACCACAGACACTAGTGTTCCTACCACCAACACTGGTGCCAGTACTTCTACCACAGAAACTACTACTCCTACACCCACCACGAGCGCAACTACTTCTACCACAGACATTTCTACTGCTATCACAACCATGAGCCTCCTACTTCTACCAGAGACCGTGCAATTACTACCAGGAGGACTAGCGCTCTTCCTTCTAACACAGACACTACTACGCCTACCTCCATCACTAGCCCTCCTACTTCTACCACCATACCTGCTACTTCTACCACCACCATGAGCACAACTACTTCTACCACAGACACTACGACTCCTGTCACCACCACAAATGCTCATACAAATACGAAACAGAATACTACTCCTACCATCCCCACGAGAACCACTGCTTCTAACACAGACACTACTACTCTTACCACTATCACGAGAGAACCTATGTGTACCACAGACCCTGCTATTCCTATCACCACCACGAGCACTGCAACTTCTACCACAGAAACTACTACTCGTAACACCACCATGGGCGCTCATACTTCTACCAAAGACACTACTACACCTTCAACCACCACGAGCGCTCATACTTCTACCAAAGACATTATTACTCCTAGAACCACTACAACCACCACTACTGCTATCACAAACGCTACTAATCCTACCACAACCACGGGAGCACCTACTTCTACCACAGACCCTGATATTCCTACCAACACCCTGAGCGCTCCTACTTCTACCACAGAAACTACTACTACTACCACCAACACGAGCACTCCTGTTTCTACCACGGAAACTACTAATTCTCCCTCCACCACGAGCACAGCTTCTACTACCACAGACAATACTACTCTTACCACCACCACCAGTGCTCCTACTTCTACCACAGACACTACTACTCCAAGCACCTCCACGAGCACTCCTACATCTACCACAGACAGTACTACTCCTACCAACAAAATGAGCACTCCTACTTCTACCAAAGAAACTACTATCCTACCAGCACCATGAGCACTCCTACTTCTACCACAGAACATGCAACTCCAAGCACCACCACAGGCGATACTACTTCTAGCACAAAACCTGCTACTCCTACCACCACCACGAGTGCAACTACTTGTACCACAAAATATGCTACTCCTTCCAACACGATGAGAGCACCTAATTCTACCACAGGCCCTGCTACTCCTACCTCCATCACGAGCGATCATACTTCTACCCCAGAATCTACTGCTCCTACCACCAAGAGTGCTCCTACTTCTACCAAAGAAACTACTAGTTCTCCCACCCCCACGAGCACAACTACTTCTACCAGAGCACTACTACTCCTACCACCAGAACGAGAGCCACTACTTCTACCCTAGAAACTACTACTACCACAAACACCACGAGTGCTTCTTGTTCTACCACAAAACCTGTTATGCCTACCACCACCACGAGCGATCCTACTTCTACCACAGACACTACTACACCTACCACCACCACGAGCAATCCTACTTCTACCACAGAATCAACTACTCCTAACACCACCACGAGTGCTCCTGCTTCTACCACAGAAAGTACTACTCCTACCACCAGCACGAGCGCAACAACTTCTACTACAGACACTAATACACCTACAACCAAGATGAGTGCTCCTACTTCTACCACAGTCACCACTACTCCCACCAACACCACGAGCGCTCCTACTTCTACCACAGACAGTCCTACTCCTACCACCACCACGAGCGCTCCTACCTCTAAGGAAGTATCTAGTACTCTGAACACCACCACGAGCTCTCCTACTTCTACTAGAGAAACTACTACTACCAAGACCACGAACGCTCCTACTTCTTCCACAGACTGTGCAACTCCTACCACCACCAAGTGTGCTCCTACTTCTCACACAGAACATGCTGCTCCTACCACCACCACGAGCAAAACTACTTCTAACAGAGACCCTGCTACTCGTACCACCACGAGAGCACCTACTTCTACCACAGGCACGGCAACTCCTACCACCACAATGAGCGCTCCTAATTCAACCACAGAAACTAAAACACCCACCAGCACCACGAGCGCCCCTACTTCTAGTACAGACTCTAGTACTCCTACCACCAACAGGAACGCTCCTACTTCTACCACAGAAACTACTACTAATACCACGGGAACGAGCACAACATCTTCTACCACAGACAGAACTATTCCTACCACCACCACGAGTTCCCGTACTTCTACCACAGACAATACTACTACCTCCACCACGAGCACAAGTACTTCTAGCACACAAACTACTACTCCTACCACCACCACGAGTGCAACTACTACTACCACTGACACAACTACTCCTACCACCACCACGAGTTCGCATATTTCTACGAAAGACTTTGCTACTCCTACCTGCCTCACGATCACCAGTCCTTCAACCACAGAAATTACTACACCTACCACCAACAGAAGAACACCTCCTTGTACCACAGACCCTGTTACTCCTACCACCACCAAGAGCACTCCTACTTCTACCACAGAAACTACTACTCCAACCACCACAACGAACACTCCTACTTCTACTGCAGAAAATACTGCTCCTATCACCACCACGAGCGAACTACATCTACCACAGACACTACTACTCCTTACACCATCACGAGCTCTCCTACTTCTACTAGAGGAACTACTACTACCAAGACCACGAGCGCTCCTATTTCTTCCACAGACTGTGCAACTCCTACCACCACCAAGGGCGCTCCTACTTCTCACACAGAACATGCTGCTCCTACCACCACCATGAGCAAAACTACTTCTAATAGAGACCCTGCTACTCGTAACACCACCCTGAGAGCACCTACTTCTACCACAGGCACTGCAACTCCTACCACCACAATGAGTGCTCCTAATTCAATCACAGAAACAAAAACTCCCACCAGCACCACGAGTGCCCCTACTTCTACTACAGACACTAGTACTCCTACCACAACCAGGAACGCTCCTACTTCTACCACAGGAAGTACTACTAATACCACGGGAACGAGCACAACAACTTCTACCACAGACAGTGCTATTCCTACCACCACCACGAGCTCTCCTACTTCTACCACAGACACTACTACTCCTACCACCACCACGAGGGCAACTACTACTACCACTGAAACTACTATTCCTACCACCACCATGAGTGCACATATGTCTACGAAAGTCATTACTACTACCAACCACACGATCACCAGTCCTTCTACCACAGAAACTACTACTCCTACCTCCACCACAAGAGCACCTACTTGTTCCACAGACCCTGTGACTCCTACCACCACCAAGAGCACTCCTACTTCTACCACAGAAACCACTACTCCAACAACCACAATGAACACTGCTACTTCTACTGCAGAAACTACTGCTCCTACCACCACCACGAGCGAACTACATCTACCACCAACACTACTATGCCTAACACCATCACGAGCGCTCCTACTTCTACCACAGACACTATTACTCCAAGAAACACCATGAGCTCTCCTCCCTCTACCATAGACACTACTCCTCCTACCAACACAACGAGCGCTCCTACTTCTATCAAAGAAACTACTACCCTACCACCAACATGAACGCTCCTACTTCTACCACAGAACATGCAACGCATACCACCACCACAAGTGTTACTACTTCTACCACAATACCTGCTTCTCCCACCACCACCGCGAGTGGATCTTCTTGTACCCCAAAACCTTCTACTCCTACCAACACAACGAGAGCACCTACTTCTACCACCGGCCCTGCTACCTCTACCTCCATCACGAGCGATTCTATTTCTACAACAGAAACTACTACTCCTACCAACAGGAAGAGAGCTCCTACTTCTTCTACAGAAACTACTATTCCTACTACCACCACGAGCGCAACTACTTCTACCACAGACCGTACTACTCCTACCACCACCCCGAGTGTAAGTACTTCTACCACAGACACTACTGCTCTTACCACCACCACGAGTGCAAATACTTCTACCACAGACACTAGTGTTCCTACCACCAACACTGGTGCCAGTACTTCTACCACAGAAACTACTACTCCTACACCCACCACGAGTGCAACTACTTCTACCACAGACATTTCTACTGCTATCACAACCATGAGCCTCCTACTTCTATCAGAGACCGTGCAATTACTACCAGGAGGACTAGCGCTCTTCCTTCTAACACAGACACTACTACGCCTACCTCCATCACTAGCCCTTCTACTTCTACCACCATACCTGCTACTTCTACCACCACCATGAGCACAACTACTTCTACCACAGACACTACGACTCCTGTCACCACCACAAATGCTCATACAAATACGAAAGAGAATACTACTCCTACCACCCCCACGAGAACCACTGCTTCTAACACAGGCACTACTACTCTTACCACTATCACGAGAGAACCTATTTGTACCACAGACCCTGCTATTCCTATCACCACCACGAGCACTGCGACTTCTACCACAGAAACTACTACTCGTAACACCACCATGGGCGCTCATACTTCTACCAAAGACACTACTACACCTTCAACCACCACGAGCGCTCATACTTCTACCAAAGACATTATTACTCCTAGAACCACTACGATCACCACTACTGCTATCTCAAACGCTACTAATCCTATCACAACCACGGGAGCACCTACTTCTACCACAGACCCTGATATTCCTACCAACACCCTGAGCTCTCCTACTTCTACCACAGAAACTACTACTACTACCACCAACACGAGCACTCCTACTTCTACCACGGAAACTACTAATTCTCCCTCCACCACGAGCACAGCTTCTACTACCACAGACAATACTACTCTTACAACCACCACCAGTGCTCCTACTTCTACCACAGAAACTACTACTACTACCACCAACACGAGCACTCCTACTTCTACCACGGAAACTACTAATTCTCCCTCCACCACGAGCACAGCTTCTACTACCACAGACAATACTACTCTTACAACCACCACCAGTGCTCCTACTTCTACCACAGACACTACTACTCCAAGCACCTCCACGAGCACTCCTACATCTACCACAGACACTACTACTCCTACCAACAAAATGAGAACTCCTTCTTCTACCAAAGAAACTACTACCCTACCACCACCATGAGCACTCCTACTTCTACCACAGAACATGCAACTCCAAGCACCACCACAGGCGATACTACTTCTAGCACAAAACCTGCTACTCCTACCACCACCACGAGTGCAACTACTTGTACCACAAAATATGCTACTCCTTCCAACACGACGAGAGCACCTACTTCTACCACAGGCCCTGCTACTCCTACCTCCATCACGAGCGATCATACTTCTACCCCAGAATCTACTGCTCCTACCACCAAGAGTGCTCCTACTTCCACCACAGAAACTGCTAGTTCTCCCACCCCCACGAGCACAACTACTTCTATCAGAGCACTACTACTCCTACCACCAGAACGAGAGCCACTACTTCTACCCTAGAAACTACTACTACCACAAACACCACGAGTGCTTCTTCTTCTACCACAAAACCTGTTATGCCTACCACCACCACGAGCGATCCTACTTCTACCACAGACACTACTACACCTACCACCACCACGAGCAATCCTACTTCTACCACAGAATCAACTACTCCTAACACCACCACAAGCGCTCCTGCTTCTACCACAGAAAGTACTACTCCTACCACCAGCACGAGCGCAACAACTTCTACTACAGACACTAATACACCTACAACCAAGATGAGTGCTCCTACTTCTACCACAGTCACCACTACTCCCACCAACACCACGAGCGCTCCTACTTCTACCACAGACAGTCCTACTCCTACCACCACCACGAGCGCTCCAACCTCTAAGGAAGTATCTAGTACTCTGAACACCACCACGAGCTCTCCTACTTCTACTAGAGAAACTACTACTACCAAGACCACGAACGCTCCTACTTCTTCCACAGACTGTGCAACTCCTACCACCACCAAGTGCGCTCCTACTTCTAACACAGAACATGCTGCTCCTACCACCACCACGAGCAAAACTACTTCTAACAGAGACCCTGCTACTCGTAACACCACCCTGAGAGCACCTACTTCTACCACAGGCACTGCAACTCCTACCACCACAATGAGCGCTCCTAATTCAACCACAGAAACTAAAACTCCCACCAGCACCACGAGTGCCCCTACTTCTACTACAGACACTAGTACTCCTACCACCAACAGGAACGCTCCTACTTCTACCACAGAAACTAATACCAATACCACAGGAAGGAGCACAACAACTTCTACCACAGACAGAACTATTCCTACCACCACCACGAGTTCCCGTACTTCTACCACAGACAATACTACTACCTCCACCACGAGCACAAGTACTTCTAGCACATAAACTACTACTCCTACCACCACCACGAGTGCAACTACTACTACCACTGACACTACTACTCCTACCACCACCACGAGTGCGCATATTTCTACGAAAGACTTTACTACTCCTACCTGCCCCACGATCACCAGTCCTTCAACCACAGAAACTACTACACCTACCACCAACAGAAGAACACCTCCTTGTACCACACACCCTGTTACTCCTACCACCACCAAGAGCACTCCTACTTCTACCACAGAAACTACTACTCCAACCACCACAACGAACACTCCTACTTCTACTGCAGAAAATACTGCTCCTATCACCACCACGAGCGAACTACATCTACCACAGACACTACTACTCCTAACACCATCACGAGCGCTCCTACTTCTACCACAGACACTATTACTCCAAGAAGCACCATGAGTGATCTCCTCCCTCTACCACAGACACTACTCCTCCTAACAACACAACAAGCGCTCCTACTTCTATCAAAGAAACTATTACCCTACCACCACCACGAGCGCTCGTACCTCTAACAAAGTATCTAGTACTCTGAACACCACCACGAGCTCTCCTACTTCTACTAGAGGAACTACTACTACCAAGACCACGAGCGCTCCTATTTCTTCCACAGACTGTGCAACTCCTACCACCACCAAGTGCGCTCCTACTTCTCACACAGAACATGCTGCTCCTACCACCACCACGAGCAAAACTACTTCTAACAGAGACCTGCTACTCGTAACACCACCCTGAGAGCACCTACTTCTACCACAGGCACGGCAACTCCTACCACCACAATGAGCGCTCCTAATTCAACCACAGAAACAAAACCTCCCACCACCACCACGAGCGCCCCTACTTCTACTACAGACACTAGTACTCCTAACACAACCAGGAACACTCCTACTTCTACCACAGGAACTACTACTAATACCACGGGAACGAGTACAACAACTTCTACCACAGACAGTACTATTGCTACCACCACCACGAGCTCTCCTACTTCTGCCACAGACACTACTACTCTTACCACCATCACGAGTGCAACTACTACTACCACTGAAACTACTATTCCTACCACCACCATGACTGCACATATGTCTACGAAAGTCATTACTACTCCTACCAACCACACGATCACCAGTCCTTCTACCACAGAAACTACTACTCCTACCTCCACCACAAGAGCACCTACTAGTTCCACAGACCCTGTGACTCCTACCACCACCAAGAGCACTCCTACTTCTACCACAGAAACCACTACTCCAACCACCACAACGAACACTGCTACTTCTACTGCAGAAACTACTGCTCCTACCACCACCACGAATGAACTACATCTACCACCGACACTACTATGCCTAACACCATCACGAGCGCTCCTACTTCTACCACAGACACTATTACTCCAAGAAACACCATGAGCTCTCCTCCCTCTACCATAGACACTACTCCTCCTACCAACACAACGAGCGCTCCTACTTCTATCAAAGAAACTACTACCCTACCACCACCATGAACGCTCCTACTTCTACCACAGAACATGCAACTCAGACCACCACCACAAGTGTTACTACTTCTACCACAATACCTGCTTCTCCTACCACCACCGCGAGTGGATCTTCTTGTACCCCAAAACCTTCTACTCCTACCAACACAACGAGAGCACCTACCTCTACCACAGGCCCTGCTACCTCTACCTCCATCACGAGAGATCCTATTTCTACAACAGAAACTACTACTCCTACCAACAGGAAGAGAGCTCCTACTTCTTCTACAGAAACTATTATTTCTACTACCACCACGAGCGCAACTACTTCTACCACAGACCGTACTACTCCTACCAACACCCCGAGTGTAAGTACTTCTACCACAAACACTACTGCTCTTACCACCACCACGAGTGCAAATACTTCTACCACAGACACTAGTGTTCCTACCACCAACACTGGTGCCAGTACTTCTACCACAGAAACTACTACTCCTACACCCACCACGAGCGCAACTACTTCTACCACAGACATTTCTACTGCTATCACAACCATGAGCCTCCTACTTCTACCAGAGACCGTGCAATTACTACCAGGAGGACTAGCGCTCTTCCTTCTAACACAGACACTACTACGCCTACCTCCATCACTAGCCCTCCTACTTCTACCACCATACCTGCTACTTCTACCACCACCATGAGCACAACTACTTCTACCACAGACACTACGACTCCTGTCACCACCACAAATGCTCATACAAATACGAAACAGAATACTACTCCTACCATCCCCACGAGAACCACTGCTTCTAACACAGACACTACTACTCTTACCACTATCACGAGAGAACCTATGTGTACCACAGACCCTGCTATTCCTATCACCACCACGAGCACTGCAACTTCTACCACAGAAACTACTACTCGTAACACCACCATGGGCGCTCATACTTCTACCAAAGACACTACTACACCTTCAACCACCACGAGCGCTCATACTTCTACCAAAGACATTATTACTCCTAGAACCACTACAACCACCACTACTGCTATCACAAACGCTACTAATCCTACCACAACCACGGGAGCACCTACTTCTACCACAGACCCTGATATTCCTACCAACACCCTGAGCGCTCCTACTTCTACCACAGAAACTACTACTACTACCACCAACACGAGCACTCCTGTTTCTACCACGGAAACTACTAATTCTCCCTCCACCACGAGCACAGCTTCTACTACCACAGACAATACTACTCTTACCACCACCACCAGTGCTCCTACTTCTACCACAGACACTACTACTCCAAGCACCTCCACGAGCACTCCTACATCTACCACAGACAGTACTACTCCTACCAACAAAATGAGCACTCCTACTTCTACCAAAGAAACTACTATCCTACCAGCACCATGAGCACTCCTACTTCTACCACAGAACATGCAACTCCAAGCACCACCACAGGCGATACTACTTCTAGCACAAAACCTGCTACTCCTACCACCACCACGAGTGCAACTACTTGTACCACAAAATATGCTACTCCTTCCAACACGATGAGAGCACCTAATTCTACCACAGGCCCTGCTACTCCTACCTCCATCACGAGCGATCATACTTCTACCCCAGAATCTACTGCTCCTACCACCAAGAGTGCTCCTACTTCTACCAAAGAAACTACTAGTTCTCCCACCCCCACGAGCACAACTACTTCTACCAGAGCACTACTACTCCTACCACCAGAACGAGAGCCACTACTTCTACCCTAGAAACTACTACTACCACAAACACCACGAGTGCTTCTTGTTCTACCACAAAACCTGTTATGCCTACCACCACCACGAGCGATCCTACTTCTACCACAGACACTACTACACCTACCACCACCACGAGCAATCCTACTTCTACCACAGAATCAACTACTCCTAACACCACCACGAGTGCTCCTGCTTCTACCACAGAAAGTACTACTCCTACCACCAGCACGAGCGCAACAACTTCTACTACAGACACTAATACACCTACAACCAAGATGAGTGCTCCTACTTCTACCACAGTCACCACTACTCCCACCAACACCACGAGCGCTCCTACTTCTACCACAGACAGTCCTACTCCTACCACCACCACGAGCGCTCCTACCTCTAAGGAAGTATCTAGTACTCTGAACACCACCACGAGCTCTCCTACTTCTACTAGAGAAACTACTACTACCAAGACCACGAACGCTCCTACTTCTTCCACAGACTGTGCAACTCCTACCACCACCAAGTGTGCTCCTACTTCTAACACAGAACATGCTGCTCCTACCACCACCACGAGCAAAACTACTTCTAACAGAGACCCTGCTACTCGTACCACCACGAGAGCACCTACTTCTACCACAGGCACGGCAACTCCTACCACCACAATGAGCGCTCCTAATTCAACCACAGAAACTAAAACACCCACCAGCACCACGAGCGCCCCTACTTCTAGTACAGACTCTAGTACTCCTACCACCAACAGGAACGCTCCTACTTCTACCACAGAAACTACTACTAATACCACGGGAACGAGCACAACATCTTCTACCACAGACAGAACTATTCCTACCACCACCACGAGTTCCCGTACTTCTACCACAGACAATACTACTACCTCCACCAGGAGCACAAGTACTTCTAGCACACAAACTACTACTCCTACCACCACCACGAGTGCAACTACTACTACCACTGACACAACTACTCCTACCACCACCACGAGTTCGCATATTTCTACGAAAGACTTTGCTACTCCTACCTGCCTCACGATCACCAGTCCTTCAACCACAGAAATTACTACACCTACCACCAACAGAAGAACACCTCCTTGTACCACAGACCCTGTTACTCCTACCACCACCAAGAGCACTCCTACTTCTACCACAGAAACTACTACTCCAACCACCACAACGAACACTCCTACTTCTACTGCAGAAAATACTGCTCCTATCACCACCACGAGCGAACTACATCTACCACAGACACTACTACTCCTTACACCATCACGAGCTCTCCTACTTCTACTAGAGGAACTACTACTACCAAGACCACGAGCGCTCCTATTTCTTCCACAGACTGTGCAACTCCTACCACCACCAAGGGCGCTCCTACTTCTCACACAGAACATGCTGCTCCTACCACCACCATGAGCAAAACTACTTCTAATAGAGACCCTGCTACTCGTAACACCACCCTGAGAGCACCTACTTCTACCACAGGCACTGCAACTCCTACCACCACAATGAGTGCTCCTAATTCAATCACAGAAACAAAAACTCCCACCAGCACCACGAGTGCCCCTACTTCTACTACAGACACTAGTACTCCTACCACAACCAGGAACGCTCCTACTTCTACCACAGGAAGTACTACTAATACCACGGGAACGAGCACAACAACTTCTACCACAGACAGTGCTATTCCTACCACCACCACAAGCTCTCCTACTTCTACCACAGACACTACTACTCCTACCACCACCACGAGTGCAACTACTACTACCACTGAAACTACTATTCCTACCACCAACATGAGTGCACATATGTCTACGAAAGTCATTACTACTACCAACCACACGATCACCAGTCCTTCTACCACAGAAACTACTACTCCTACCTCCACCACAAGAGCACCTACTTGTTCCACAGACCCTGTGACTCCTACCACCACCAAGAGCACTCCTACTTCTACCACAGAAACCACTACTCCAACAACCACAATGAACACTGCTACTTCTACTGCAGAAACTACTGCTCCTACCACCACCACGAGCGAACTACATCTACCACCAACACTACTATGCCTAACAACATCACGAGCGCTCCTACTTCTACCACAGACACTATTACTCCAAGAAACACCATGAGCTCTCCTCCCTCTACCATAGACACTACTCCTCCTACCAACACAACGAGCGCTCCTACTTCTATCAAAGAAACTACTACCCTACCACCACCATGAACGCTCCTACTTCTACCACAGAACATGCAACGCATACCACCACCACAAGTGTTACTACTTCTACCACAATACCTGCTTCTCCCACCACCACCGCGAGTGGATCTTCTTGTACCCCAAAACCTTCTACTCCTACCAACACAACGAGAGCACCTACTTCTACCACCGGCCCTGCTACCTCTACCTCCATCACGAGCGATTCTATTTCTACAACAGAAACTACTACTCCTACCAACAGGAAGAGAGCTCCTACTTCTTCTACAGAAACTACTATTCCTATCCTACTACCACCACGAGCGCAACTACTTCTACCACAGACCGTACTACTCCTACCACCACCCCGAGTGTAAGTACTTCTACCACAGACACTACTGCTCTTACCACCACCACGAGTGCAAATACTTCTACCACAGACACTAGTGTTCCTACCACCAACACTGGTGCCAGTACTTCTACCACAGAAACTACTACTCCTACACCCACCACGAGCGCAACTACTTCTACCACAGACATTTCTACTGCTATCACAACCATGAGCCTCCTACTTCTATCAGAGACCGTGCAATTACTACCAGGAGGACTAGCGCTCTTCCTTCTAACACAGACACTACTACGCCTACCTCCATCACTAGCCCTTCTACTTCTACCACCATACCTGCTACTTCTACCACCACCATGAGCACAACTACTTCTACCACAGACACTACGACTCCTGTCACCACCACAAATGCTCATACAAATACGAAACAGAATACTACTCCTACCACCCCCACGAGAACCACTGCTTCTAACACAGACACTACTACTCTTACCACTATCACGAGAGAACCTATTTGTACCACAGACCCTGCTATTCCTATCACCACCACGAGCACTGCGACTTCTACCACAGAAACTACTACTCGTAACACCACCATGGGCGCTCATACTTCTACCAAAGACACTACTACACCTTCAACCACCACGAGCGCTCATACTTCTACCAAAGACATTATTACTCCTAGAACCACTACGATCACCACTACTGCTATCTCAAACGCTACTAATCCTATCACAACCACGGGAGCACCTACTTCTACCACAGACCCTGATATTCCTACCAACACCCTGAGCTCTCCTACTTCTACCACAGAAACTACTACTACTACCACCAACACGAGCACTCCTACTTCTACCACAGAAACTACTAATTCTCCCTCCACCACGAGCACAGCTTCTACTACCACAGACAATACTACTCTTACCACCACCACCAGTGCTCCTACTTCTACCACAGACACTACTACTCCAAGCACCTCCACGAGCACTCCTACATCTACCACAGACAGTACTACTCCTACCAACAAAATGAGCACTCCTACTTCTACCAAAGAAACTACTATCCTACCAGCACCATGAGCACTCCTACTTCTACCACAGAACATGCAACTCCAAGCACCACCACAGGCGATACTACTTCTAGCACAAAACCTGCTACTCCTACCACCACCACGAGTGCAACTACTTGTACCACAAAATATGCTACTCCTTCCAACACGATGAGAGCACCTAATTCTACCACAGGCCCTGCTACTCCTACCTCCATCACGAGCGATCATACTTCTACCCCAGAATCTACTGCTCCTACCACCAAGAGTGCTCCTACTTCTACCAAAGAAACTACTAGTTCTCCCACCCCCACGAGCACAACTACTTCTACCAGAGCACTACTACTCCTACCACCAGAACGAGAGCCACTACTTCTACCCTAGAAACTACTACTACCACAAACACCACGAGTGCTTCTTCTTCTACCACAAAACCTGTTATGCCTACCACCACCACGAGCGATCCTACTTCTACCACAGACACTACTACACCTACCACCACCACGAGCAATCCTACTTCTACCACAGAATCAACTACTCCTAACACCACCACGAGCGCTCCTGCTTCTACCACAGAAAGTACTACTCCTACCACCAGCACGAGCGCAACAACTTCTACTACAGACACTAATACACCTACAACCAAGATGAGTGCTCCTACTTCTACCACAGTCACCACTACTCCCACCAACACCACGAGCGCTCCTACTTCTACCACAGACAGTCCTACTCCTACCACCACCACGAGCGCTCCTACCTCTAAGGAAGTATCTAGTACTCTGAACACCACCACGAGCTCTCCTACTTCTACTAGAGAAACTACTACTACCAAGACCACGAACGCTCCTACTTCTTCCACAGACTGTGCAACTCCTACCACCACCAAGTGTGCTCCTACTTCTAACACAGAACATGCTGCTCCTACCACCACCACGAGCAAAACTACTTCTAACAGAGACCCTGCTACTCGTACCACCACGAGAGCACCTACTTCTACCACAGGCACGGCAACTCCTACCACCACAATGAGCGCTCCTAATTCAACCACAGAAACTAAAACACCCACCAGCACCACGAGCGCCCCTACTTCTAGTACAGACTCTAGTACTCCTACCACCAACAGGAACGCTCCTACTTCTACCACAGAAACTACTACTAATACCACGGGAACGAGCACAACATCTTCTACCACAGACAGAACTATTCCTACCACCACCACGAGTTCCCGTACTTCTACCACAGACAATACTACTACCTCCACCAGGAGCACAAGTACTTCTAGCACACAAACTACTACTCCTACCACCACCACGAGTGCAACTACTACTACCACTGACACAACTACTCCTACCACCACCACGAGTTCGCATATTTCTACGAAAGACTTTGCTACTCCTACCTGCCTCACGATCACCAGTCCTTCAACCACAGAAATTACTACACCTACCACCAACAGAAGAACACCTCCTTGTACCACACACCCTGTTACTCCTACCACCACCAAGAGCACTCCTACTTCTACCACAGAAACTACTACTCCAACCACCACAACGAACACTCCTACTTCTACTGCAGAAAATACTGCTCCTATCACCACCACGAGCGAACTACATCTACCACAGACACTACTACTCCTTACACCATCACGAGCTCTCCTACTTCTACTAGAGGAACTACTACTACCAAGACCACGAGCGCTCCTATTTCTTCCACAGACTGTGCAACTCCTACCACCACCAAGGGCGCTCCTACTTCTCACACAGAACATGCTGCTCCTACCACCACCATGAGCAAAACTACTTCTAATAGAGACCCTGCTACTCGTAACACCACCCTGAGAGCACCTACTTCTACCACAGGCACTGCAACTCCTACCACCACAATGAGTGCTCCTAATTCAATCACAGAAACAAAAACTCCCACCAGCACCACGAGTGCCCCTACTTCTACTACAGACACTAGTACTCCTACCACAACCAGGAACGCTCCTACTTCTACCACAGGAAGTACTACTAATACCACGGGAACGAGCACAACAACTTCTACCACAGACAGTGCTATTCCTACCACCACCACGAGCTCTCCTACTTCTACCACAGACACTACTACTCCTACCACCACCACGAGTGCAACTACTACTACCACTGAAACTACTATTCCTACCACCACCATGAGTGCACATATGTCTACGAAAGTCATTACTACTACCAACCACACGATCACCAGTCCTTCTACCACAGAAACTACTACTCCTACCTCCACCACAAGAGCACCTACTTGTTCCACAGACCCTGTGACTCCTACCACCACCAAGAGCACTCCTACTTCTACCACAGAAACCACTACTCCAACAACCACAATGAACACTGCTACTTCTACTGCAGAAACTACTGCTCCTACCACCACCACGAGCGAACTACATCTACCACCAACACTACTATGCCTAACACCATCACGAGCGCTCCTACTTCTACCACAGACACTATTACTCCAAGAAACACCATGAGCTCTCCTCCCTCTACCATAGACACTACTCCTCCTACCAACACAACGAGCGCTCCTACTTCTATCAAAGAAACTACTACCCTACCACCACCATGAACGCTCCTACTTCTACCACAGAACATGCAACGCATACCACCACCACAAGTGTTACTACTTCTACCACAATACCTGCTTCTCCCACCACCACCGCGAGTGGATCTTCTTGTACCCCAAAACCTTCTACTCCTAC
Organism: Balaenoptera ricei; assembly: GCF_028023285.1. NCBI lineage: Eukaryota > Metazoa > Chordata > Mammalia > Artiodactyla > Balaenopteridae > Balaenoptera > Balaenoptera ricei. The sequence continues at coordinate 79,647,380 of NC_082654.1, forward strand.
CAACACAACGAGAGCACCTACTTCTACCACCGGCCCTGCTACCTCTACCTCCATCACGAGCGATTCTATTTCTACAACAGAAACTACTACTCCTACCAACAGGAAGAGAGCTCCTACTTCTTCTACAGAAACTACTATTCCTACTACCACCACGAGCGCAACTACTTCTACCACAGACCGTACTACTCCTACCACCACCCCGAGTGTAAGTACTTCTACCACAGACACTACTGCTCTTACCACCACCACGAGTGCAAATACTTCTACCACAGACACTAGTGTTCCTACCACCAACACTGGTGCCAGTACTTCTACCACAGAAACTACTACTCCTACACCCACCACGAGTGCAACTACTTCTACCACAGACATTTCTACTGCTATCACAACCATGAGCCTCCTACTTCTATCAGAGACCGTGCAATTACTACCAGGAGGACTAGCGCTCTTCCTTCTAACACAGACACTACTACGCCTACCTCCATCACTAGCCCTTCTACTTCTACCACCATACCTGCTACTTCTACCACCACCATGAGCACAACTACTTCTACCACAGACACTACGACTCCTGTCACCACCACAAATGCTCATACAAATACGAAAGAGAATACTACTCCTACCACCCCCACGAGAACCACTGCTTCTAACACAGGCACTACTACTCTTACCACTATCACGAGAGAACCTATTTGTACCACAGACCCTGCTATTCCTATCACCACCACGAGCACTGCGACTTCTACCACAGAAACTACTACTCGTAACACCACCATGGGCGCTCATACTTCTACCAAAGACACTACTACACCTTCAACCACCACGAGCGCTCATACTTCTACCAAAGACATTATTACTCCTAGAACCACTACGATCACCACTACTGCTATCTCAAACGCTACTAATCCTATCACAACCACGGGAGCACCTACTTCTACCACAGACCCTGATATTCCTACCAACACCCTGAGCTCTCCTACTTCTACCACAGAAACTACTACTACTACCACCAACACGAGCACTCCTACTTCTACCACGGAAACTACTAATTCTCCCTCCACCACGAGCACAGCTTCTACTACCACAGACAATACTACTCTTACAACCACCACCAGTGCTCCTACTTCTACCACAGAAACTACTACTACTACCACCAACACGAGCACTCCTACTTCTACCACGGAAACTACTAATTCTCCCTCCACCACGAGCACAGCTTCTACTACCACAGACAATACTACTCTTACAACCACCACCAGTGCTCCTACTTCTACCACAGACACTACTACTCCAAGCACCTCCACGAGCACTCCTACATCTACCACAGACACTACTACTCCTACCAACAAAATGAGAACTCCTTCTTCTACCAAAGAAACTACTACCCTACCACCACCATGAGCACTCCTACTTCTACCACAGAACATGCAACTCCAAGCACCACCACAGGCGATACTACTTCTAGCACAAAACCTGCTACTCCTACCACCACCACGAGTGCAACTACTTGTACCACAAAATATGCTACTCCTTCCAACACGACGAGAGCACCTACTTCTACCACAGGCCCTGCTACTCCTACCTCCATCACGAGCGATCATACTTCTACCCCAGAATCTACTGCTCCTACCACCAAGAGTGCTCCTACTTCCACCACAGAAACTGCTAGTTCTCCCACCCCCACGAGCACAACTACTTCTATCAGAGCACTACTACTCCTACCACCAGAACGAGAGCCACTACTTCTACCCTAGAAACTACTACTACCACAAACACCACGAGTGCTTCTTCTTCTACCACAAAACCTGTTATGCCTACCACCACCACGAGCGATCCTACTTCTACCACAGACACTACTACACCTACCACCACCACGAGCAATCCTACTTCTACCACAGAATCAACTACTCCTAACACCACCACAAGCGCTCCTGCTTCTACCACAGAAAGTACTACTCCTACCACCAGCACGAGCGCAACAACTTCTACTACAGACACTAATACACCTACAACCAAGATGAGTGCTCCTACTTCTACCACAGTCACCACTACTCCCACCAACACCACGAGCGCTCCTACTTCTACCACAGACAGTCCTACTCCTACCACCACCACGAGCGCTCCAACCTCTAAGGAAGTATCTAGTACTCTGAACACCACCACGAGCTCTCCTACTTCTACTAGAGAAACTACTACTACCAAGACCACGAACGCTCCTACTTCTTCCACAGACTGTGCAACTCCTACCACCACCAAGTGCGCTCCTACTTCTAACACAGAACATGCTGCTCCTACCACCACCACGAGCAAAACTACTTCTAACAGAGACCCTGCTACTCGTAACACCACCCTGAGAGCACCTACTTCTACCACAGGCACTGCAACTCCTACCACCACAATGAGCGCTCCTAATTCAACCACAGAAACTAAAACTCCCACCAGCACCACGAGTGCCCCTACTTCTACTACAGACACTAGTACTCCTACCACCAACAGGAACGCTCCTACTTCTACCACAGAAACTAATACCAATACCACAGGAAGGAGCACAACAACTTCTACCACAGACAGAACTATTCCTACCACCACCACGAGTTCCCGTACTTCTACCACAGACAATACTACTACCTCCACCACGAGCACAAGTACTTCTAGCACATAAACTACTACTCCTACCACCACCACGAGTGCAACTACTACTACCACTGACACTACTACTCCTACCACCACCACGAGTGCGCATATTTCTACGAAAGACTTTACTACTCCTACCTGCCCCACGATCACCAGTCCTTCAACCACAGAAACTACTACACCTACCACCAACAGAAGAACACCTCCTTGTACCACACACCCTGTTACTCCTACCACCACCAAGAGCACTCCTACTTCTACCACAGAAACTACTACTCCAACCACCACAACGAACACTCCTACTTCTACTGCAGAAAATACTGCTCCTATCACCACCACGAGCGAACTACATCTACCACAGACACTACTACTCCTAACACCATCACGAGCGCTCCTACTTCTACCACAGACACTATTACTCCAAGAAGCACCATGAGTGAACTCCTCCCTCTACCACAGACACTACTCCTCCTAACAACACAACAAGCGCTCCTACTTCTATCAAAGAAACTATTACCCTACCACCACCACGAGCGCTCGTACCTCTAACAAAGTATCTAGTACTCTGAACACCACCACGAGCTCTCCTACTTCTACTAGAGGAACTACTACTACCAAGACCACGAGCGCTCCTATTTCTTCCACAGACTGTGCAACTCCTACCACCACCAAGTGCGCTCCTACTTCTCACACAGAACATGCTGCTCCTACCACCACCACGAGCAAAACTACTTCTAACAGAGACCTGCTACTCGTAACACCACCCTGAGAGCACCTACTTCTACCACAGGCACGGCAACTCCTACCACCACAATGAGCGCTCCTAATTCAACCACAGAAACAAAACCTCCCACCACCACCACGAGCGCCCCTACTTCTACTACAGACACTAGTACTCCTAACACAACCAGGAACACTCCTACTTCTACCACAGGAACTACTACTAATACCACGGGAACGAGTACAACAACTTCTACCACAGACAGTACTATTGCTACCACCACCACGAGCTCTCCTACTTCTGCCACAGACACTACTACTCTTACCACCATCACGAGTGCAACTACTACTACCACTGAAACTACTATTCCTACCACCACCATGACTGCACATATGTCTACGAAAGTCATTACTACTCCTACCAACCACACGATCACCAGTCCTTCTACCACAGAAACTACTACTCCTACCTCCACCACAAGAGCACCTACTAGTTCCACAGACCCTGTGACTCCTACCACCACCAAGAGCACTCCTACTTCTACCACAGAAACCACTACTCCAACCACCACAACGAACACTGCTACTTCTACTGCAGAAACTACTGCTCCTACCACCACCACGAATGAACTACATCTACCACCGACACTACTATGCCTAACACCATCACGAGCGCTCCTACTTCTACCACAGACACTATTACTCCAAGAAACACCATGAGCTCTCCTCCCTCTACCATAGACACTACTCCTCCTACCAACACAACGAGCGCTCCTACTTCTATCAAAGAAACTACTACCCTACCACCACCATGAACGCTCCTACTTCTACCACAGAACATGCAACTCAGACCACCACCACAAGTGTTACTACTTCTACCACAATACCTGCTTCTCCTACCACCACCGCGAGTGGATCTTCTTGTACCCCAAAACCTTCTACTCCTACCAACACAACGAGAGCACCTACCTCTACCACAGGCCCTGCTACCTCTACCTCCATCACGAGAGATCCTATTTCTACAACAGAAACTACTACTCCTACCAACAGGAAGAGAGCTCCTACTTCTTCTACAGAAACTATTATTTCTACTACCACCACGAGCGCAACTACTTCTACCACAGACCGTACTACTCCTACCAACACCCCGAGTGTAAGTACTTCTACCACAAACACTACTGCTCTTACCACCACCACGAGTGCAAATACTTCTACCACAGACACTAGTGTTCCTACCACCAACACTGGTGCCAGTACTTCTACCACAGAAACTACTACTCCTACACCCACCACGAGCGCAACTACTTCTACCACAGACATTTCTACTGCTATCACAACCATGAGCCTCCTACTTCTACCAGAGACCGTGCAATTACTACCAGGAGGACTAGCGCTCTTCCTTCTAACACAGACACTACTACGCCTACCTCCATCACTAGCCCTCCTACTTCTACCACCATACCTGCTACTTCTACCACCACCATGAGCACAACTACTTCTACCACAGACACTACGACTCCTGTCACCACCACAAATGCTCATACAAATACGAAACAGAATACTACTCCTACCATCCCCACGAGAACCACTGCTTCTAACACAGACACTACTACTCTTACCACTATCACGAGAGAACCTATGTGTACCACAGACCCTGCTATTCCTATCACCACCACGAGCACTGCAACTTCTACCACAGAAACTACTACTCGTAACACCACCATGGGCGCTCATACTTCTACCAAAGACACTACTACACCTTCAACCACCACGAGCGCTCATACTTCTATCAAAGACATTATTACTCCTAGAACCACTACGACCACCACTACTGCTATCACAAACGCTACTAATCCTACCACAACCACGGGAGCACCTACTTCTACCACAGACCCTGATATTCCTACCAACACCCTGAGCGCTCCTACTTCTACCACAGAAACTACTACTACTACCACCAACACGAGCACTCCTGTTTCTACCACGGAAACTACTAATTCTCCCTCCACCACGAGCACAGCTTCTACTACCACAGACAATACTACTCTTACCACCACCACCAGTGCTCCTACTTCTACCACAGACACTACTACTCCAAGCACCTCCACGAGCACTCCTACATCTACCACAGACAGTACTACTCCTACCAACAAAATGAGCACTCCTACTTCTACCAAAGAAACTACTATCCTACCAGCACCATGAGCACTCCTACTTCTACCACAGAACATGCAACTCCAAGCACCACCACAGGCGATACTACTTCTAGCACAAAACCTGCTACTCCTACCACCACCACGAGTGCAACTACTTGTACCACAAAATATGCTACTCCTTCCAACACGATGAGAGCACCTAATTCTACCACAGGCCCTGCTACTCCTACCTCCATCACGAGCGATCATACTTCTACCCCAGAATCTACTGCTCCTACCACCAAGAGTGCTCCTACTTCTACCAAAGAAACTACTAGTTCTCCCACCCCCACGAGCACAACTACTTCTACCAGAGCACTACTACTCCTACCACCAGAACGAGAGCCACTACTTCTACCCTAGAAACTACTACTACCACAAACACCACGAGTGCTTCTTGTTCTACCACAAAACCTGTTATGCCTACCACCACCACGAGCGATCCTACTTCTACCACAGACACTACTACACCTACCACCACCACGAGCAATCCTACTTCTACCACAGAATCAACTACTCCTAACACCACCACGAGTGCTCCTGCTTCTACCACAGAAAGTACTACTCCTACCACCAGCACGAGCGCAACAACTTCTACTACAGACACTAATACACCTACAACCAAGATGAGTGCTCCTACTTCTACCACAGTCACCACTACTCCCACCAACACCACGAGCGCTCCTACTTCTACCACAGACAGTCCTACTCCTACCACCACCACGAGCGCTCCTACCTCTAAGGAAGTATCTAGTACTCTGAACACCACCACGAGCTCTCCTACTTCTACTAGAGAAACTACTACTACCAAGACCACGAACGCTCCTACTTCTTCCACAGACTGTGCAACTCCTACCACCACCAAGTGTGCTCCTACTTCTAACACAGAACATGCTGCTCCTACCACCACCACGAGCAAAACTACTTCTAACAGAGACCCTGCTACTCGTACCACCACGAGAGCACCTACTTCTACCACAGGCACGGCAACTCCTACCACCACAATGAGCGCTCCTAATTCAACCACAGAAACTAAAACACCCACCAGCACCACGAGCGCCCCTACTTCTAGTACAGACTCTAGTACTCCTACCACCAACAGGAACGCTCCTACTTCTACCACAGAAACTACTACTAATACCACGGGAACGAGCACAACATCTTCTACCACAGACAGAACTATTCCTACCACCACCACGAGTTCCCGTACTTCTACCACAGACAATACTACTACCTCCACCAGGAGCACAAGTACTTCTAGCACACAAACTACTACTCCTACCACCACCACGAGTGCAACTACTACTACCACTGACACAACTACTCCTACCACCACCACGAGTTCGCATATTTCTACGAAAGACTTTGCTACTCCTACCTGCCTCACGATCACCAGTCCTTCAACCACAGAAATTACTACACCTACCACCAACAGAAGAACACCTCCTTGTACCACAGACCCTGTTACTCCTACCACCACCAAGAGCACTCCTACTTCTACCACAGAAACTACTACTCCAACCACCACAACGAACACTCCTACTTCTACTGCAGAAAATACTGCTCCTATCACCACCACGAGCGAACTACATCTACCACAGACACTACTACTCCTTACACCATCACGAGCTCTCCTACTTCTACTAGAGGAACTACTACTACCAAGACCACGAGCGCTCCTATTTCTTCCACAGACTGTGCAACTCCTACCACCACCAAGGGCGCTCCTACTTCTCACACAGAACATGCTGCTCCTACCACCACCATGAGCAAAACTACTTCTAATAGAGACCCTGCTACTCGTAACACCACCCTGAGAGCACCTACTTCTACCACAGGCACTGCAACTCCTACCACCACAATGAGTGCTCCTAATTCAATCACAGAAACAAAAACTCCCACCAGCACCACGAGTGCCCCTACTTCTACTACAGACACTAGTACTCCTACCACAACCAGGAACGCTCCTACTTCTACCACAGGAAGTACTACTAATACCACGGGAACGAGCACAACAACTTCTACCACAGACAGTGCTATTCCTACCACCACCACAAGCTCTCCTACTTCTACCACAGACACTACTACTCCTACCACCACCACGAGTGCAACTACTACTACCACTGAAACTACTATTCCTACCACCAACATGAGTGCACATATGTCTACGAAAGTCATTACTACTACCAACCACACGATCACCAGTCCTTCTACCACAGAAACTACTACTCCTACCTCCACCACAAGAGCACCTACTTGTTCCACAGACCCTGTGACTCCTACCACCACCAAGAGCACTCCTACTTCTACCACAGAAACCACTACTCCAACAACCACAATGAACACTGCTACTTCTACTGCAGAAACTACTGCTCCTACCACCACCACGAGCGAACTACATCTACCACCAACACTACTATGCCTAACAACATCACGAGCGCTCCTACTTCTACCACAGACACTATTACTCCAAGAAACACCATGAGCTCTCCTCCCTCTACCATAGACACTACTCCTCCTACCAACACAACGAGCGCTCCTACTTCTATCAAAGAAACTACTACCCTACCACCACCATGAACGCTCCTACTTCTACCACAGAACATGCAACGCATACCACCACCACAAGTGTTACTACTTCTACCACAATACCTGCTTCTCCCACCACCACCGCGAGTGGATCTTCTTGTACCCCAAAACCTTCTACTCCTACCAACACAACGAGAGCACCTACTTCTACCACCGGCCCTGCTACCTCTACCTCCATCACGAGCGATTCTATTTCTACAACAGAAACTACTACTCCTACCAACAGGAAGAGAGCTCCTACTTCTTCTACAGAAACTACTATTCCTACTACCACCACGAGCGCAACTACTTCTACCACAGACCGTACTACTCCTACCACCACCCCGAGTGTAAGTACTTCTACCACAGACACTACTGCTCTTACCACCACCACGAGTGCAAATACTTCTACCACAGACACTAGTGTTCCTACCACCAACACTGGTGCCAGTACTTCTACCACAGAAACTACTACTCCTACACCCACCACGAGCACAACTACTTCTACCACAGACATTTCTACTGCTATCACAACCATGAGCCTCCTACTTCTATCAGAGACCGTGCAATTACTACCAGGAGGACTAGCGCTCTTCCTTCTAACACAGACACTACTACGCCTACCTCCATCACTAGCCCTTCTACTTCTACCACCATACCTGCTACTTCTACCACCACCATGAGCACAACTACTTCTACCACAGACACTACGACTCCTGTCACCACCACAAATGCTCATACAAATACGAAAGAGAATACTACTCCTACCACCCCCACGAGAACCACTGCTTCTAACACAGACACTACTACTCTTACCACTATCACGAGAGAACCTATGTGTACCACAGACCCTGCTATTCCTATCACCACCACGAGCACTGCGACTTCTACCACAGAAACTACTACTCGTAACACCACCATGGGCGCTCATACTTCTACCAAAGACACTACTACACCTTCAACCACCACGAGCGCTCATACTTCTACCAAAGACATTATTACTCCTAGAACCACTACGATCACCACTACTGCTATCTCAAATGCTACTAATCCTATCACAACCACGGGAGCACCTACTTCTACCACAGACCCTGATATTCCTACCAACACCCTGAGCTCTCCTACTTCTACCACAGAAACTACTACTACTACCACCAACACGAGCACTCCTACTTCTACCACGGAAACTACTAATTCTCCCTCCACCACGAGCACAGCTTCTACTACCACAGACAATACTACTCTTACAACCACCACCAGTGCTCCTACTTCTACCACAGACACTACTACTCCAAGCACCTCCACGAGCACTCCTACATCTACCACAGACAGTACTACTCCTACCAACAAAATGAGCACTCCTACTTCTACCAAAGAAACTACTACCCTACCACCACCATGAACACTCCTACTTCTACCACAGAACATGCAACTCCAAGCACCACCACAGGCGATACTACTTCTAGCACAAAACCTGCTACTCCTACCACCACCACGAGTGCAACTACTTGTACCACAAAATATGCTACTCCTTCCAACACGACGAGAGCACCTACTTCTACCACAGGCCCTGCTACTCCTACCTCCATCACGAGCGATCATACTTCTACCCCAGAATCTACTGCTCCTACCACCAAGAGTGCTCCTACTTCCACCACAGAAACTACTAGTTCTCCCACCCCACGAGCACAACTACTTCTACCAGAGCACTACTACTCCTACCACCAGAACGAGAGCCACTACTTCTACCCTAGAAACTACTACTACCACAAACACCACGAGTGCTTCTTCTTCTACCACAAAACCTGTTATGCCTACCACCACCACGAGCGATCCTACTTCTACCACAGACACTACTACACCTACCACCACCACGAGCAATCCTACTTCTACCACAGAATCAACTACTCCTAACACCACCACAAGCGCTCCTGCTTCTACCACAGAAAGTACTACTCCTACCACCAGCACGAGCGCAACAACTTCTACTACAGACACTAATACACCTACAACCAAGATGAGTGCTCCTACTTCTACCACAGTCACCACTACTCCCACCAACACCACGAGCGCTCCTACTTCTACCACAGACAGTCCTACTCCTACCACCACCACGAGCGCTCCAACCTCTAAGGAAGTATCTAGTACTCTGAACACCACCACGAGCTCTCCTACTTCTACTAGAGAAACTACTACTACCAAGACCACGAACGCTCCTACTTCTTCCACAGACTGTGCAACTCCTACCACCACCAAGTGCGCTCCTACTTCTAACACAGAACATGCTGCTCCTACCACCACCACGAGCAAAACTACTTCTAACAGAGACCCTGCTACTCGTAACACCACCCTGAGAGCACCTACTTCTACCACAGGCACTGCAACTCCTACCACCACAATGAGCGCTCCTAATTCAACCACAGAAACAAAAACTCCCACCAGCACCACGAGCGCCCCTACTTCTACAACAGACACTAGTACTCCTAACACAACCAGGAACGCTCCTACTTCTACCACAGGAACTACTACTAATACCACGGGAACGAGTACAACAACTTCTACCACAGACAGTACTATTGCTACCACCACCACGAGCTCTCCTACTTCTGCCACAGACACTACTACTCTTACCACCATCACGAGTGCAACTACTACTACCACTGAAACTACTATTCCTACCACCACCATGACTGCACATATGTCTACGAAAGTCATTACTACTCCTACCAACCACACGAACACCAGTCCTTCTACCACAGAAACTACTACTCCTACCTCCACCACAAGAGCACCTACTAGTTCCACAGACCCTGTGACTCCTACCACCACCAAGAGCACTCCTACTTCTACCACAGAAACCACTACTCCAACCACCACAACGAACACTGCTACTTCTACTGCAGAAACTACTGCTCCTACCACCACCACGAACGAACTACATCTACCACCAACACTACTATGCCTAACACCATCACGAGCGCTCCTACTTCTACCACAGACACTATTACTCCAAGAAACACCATGAGCTCTCCTCCCTCTACCATAGACACTACTCCTCCTACCAACACAACGAGCGCTCCTACTTCTATCAAAGAAACTACTACCCTACCACCACCATGAACGCTCCTACTTCTACCACAGAACATGCAACGCATACCACCACCACAAGTGTTACTACTTCTACCACAATACCTGCTTCTCCCACCACCACCGCGAGTGGATCTTCTTGTACCCCAAAACCTTCTACTCCTACCAACACAACGAGAGCACCTACTTCTACCACCGGCCCTGCTACCTCTACCTCCATCACGAGCGATTCTATTTCTACAACAGAAACTACTACTCCTACCAACAGGAAGAGAGCTCCTACTTCTTCTACAGAAACTACTATTCCTACTACCACCACGAGCGCAACTACTTCTACCACAGACCGTACTACTCCTACCACCACCCCGAGTGTAAGTACTTCTACCACAGACACTACTGCTCTTACCACCACCACGAGTGCAAATACTTCTACCACAGACACTAGTGTTCCTACCACCAACACTGGTGCCAGTACTTCTACCACAGAAACTACTACTCCTACACCCACCACGAGCGCAACTACTTCTACCACAGACATTTCTACTGCTATCACAACCATGAGCCTCCTACTTCTATCAGAGACCGTGCAATTACTACCAGGAGGACTAGCGCTCTTCCTTCTAACACAGACACTACTACGCCTACCTCCATCACTAGCCCTTCTACTTCTACCACCATACCTGCTACTTCTACCACCACCATGAGCACAACTACTTCTACCACAGACACTACGACTCCTGTCACCACCACAAATGCTCATACAAATACGAAAGAGAATACTACTCCTACCACCCCCACGAGAACCACTGCTTCTAACACAGACACTACTACTCTTACCACTATCACGAGAGAACCTATTTGTACCACAGACCCTGCTATTCCTATCACCGCCACGAGCACTGCGACTTCTACCACAGAAACTACTACTCGTAACACCACCATGGGCGCTCATACTTCTACCAAAGACACTACTACACCTTCAACCACCACGAGCGCTCATACTTCTACCAAAGACATTATTACTCCTAGAACCACTACGATCACCACTACTGCTATCTCGAACGCTACTAATCCTATCACAACCACGGGAGCACCTACTTCTACCACAGACCCTGATATTCCTACCAACACCCTGAGCTCTCCTACTTCTACCACAGAAACTACTACTACTACCACCAACACGAGCACTCCTACTTCTACCACGGAAACTACTAATTCTCCCTCCACCACGAGCACAGCTTCTACTACCACAGACAATACTACTCTTACAACCACCACCAGTGCTCCTACTTCTACCACAGAAACTACTACTACTACCACCAACACGAGCACTCCTACTTCTACCACGGAAACTACTAATTCTCCCTCCACCACGAGCACAGCTTCTACTACCACAGACAATACTACTCTTACAACCACCACCAGTGCTCCTACTTCTACCACAGACACTACTACTCCAAGCACCTCCACGAGCACTCCTACATCTACCACAGACACTACTACTCCTACCAACAAAATGAGAACTCCTTCTTCTACCAAAGAAACTACTACCCTACCACCACCATGAGCACTCCTACTTCTACCACAGAACATGCAACTCCAAGCACCACCACAGGCGATACTACTTCTAGCACAAAACCTGCTACTCCTACCACCACCACGAGTGCAACTACTTGTACCACAAAATATGCTACTCCTTCCAACACGACGAGAGCACCTACTTCTACCACAGGCCCTGCTACTCCTACCTCCATCACGAGCGATCATACTTCTACCCCAGAATCTACTGCTCCTACCACCAAGAGTGCTCCTACTTCCACCACAGAAACTGCTAGTTCTCCCACCCCCACGAGCACAACTACTTCTACCAGAGCACTACTACTCCTACCACCAGAACGAGAGCCACTACTTCTACCCTAGAAACTACTACTACCACAAACACCACGAGTGCTTCTTCTTCTACCACAAAACCTGTTATGCCTACCACCACCACGAGCGATCCTACTTCTACCACAGACACTACTACACCTACCACCACCACGAGCAATCCTACTTCTACCACAGAATCAACTACTCCTAACACCACCACAAGCGCTCCTGCTTCTACCACAGAAAGTACTACTCCTACCACCAGCACGAGCGCAACAACTTCTACTACAGACACTAATACACCTACAACCAAGATGAGTGCTCCTACTTCTACCACAGTCACCACTACTCCCACCAACACCACGAGCGCTCCTACTTCTACCACAGACAGTCCTACTCCTACCACCACCACGAGCGCTCCAACCTCTAAGGAAGTATCTAGTACTCTGAACACCACCACGAGCTCTCCTACTTCTACTAGAGAAACTACTACTACCAAGACCACGAACGCTCCTACTTCTTCCACAGACTGTGCAACTCCTACCACCACCAAGTGCGCTCCTACTTCTAACACAGAACATGCTGCTCCTACCACCACCACGAGCAAAACTACTTCTAACAGAGACCCTGCTACTCGTAACACCACCCTGAGAGCACCTACTTCTACCACAGGCACTGCAACTCCTACCACCACAATGAGCGCTCCTAATTCAACCACAGAAACTAAAACTCCCACCAGCACCACGAGTGCCCCTACTTCTACTACAGACACTAGTACTCCTACCACCAACAGGAACGCTCCTACTTCTACCACAGAAACTAATACCAATACCACAGGAAGGAGCACAACAACTTCTACCACAGACAGAACTATTCCTACCACCACCACGAGTTCCCGTACTTCTACCACAGACAATACTACTACCTCCACCACGAGCACAAGTACTTCTAGCACATAAACTACTACTCCTACCACCACCACGAGTGCAACTACTACTACCACTGACACTACTACTCCTACCACCACCACGAGTGCGCATATTTCTACGAAAGACTTTACTACTCCTACCTGCCCCACGATCACCAGTCCTTCAACCACAGAAACTACTACACCTACCACCAACAGAAGAACACCTCCTTGTACCACACACCCTGTTACTCCTACCACCACCAAGAGCACTCCTACTTCTACCACAGAAATTACTACTCCAACCAGCCCCACGATCACCAGTCCTTCAACCACAGAAACTACTACACCTAGCACCAACAGAAGAACACCTCCTTGTACCACACACCCTGTTACTCCTACCACCACCAAGAGCACTCCTACTTCTACCACAGAAACTACTACTCCAACCACCACAACGAACACTCCTACTTCTACTGCAGAAAATACTGCTCCTATCACCACCACGAGCGAACTACATCTACCACAGACACTACTACTCCTAACACCATCACGAGCGCTCCTACTTCTACCACAGACACTATTACTCCAAGAAGCACCATGAGTGATCTCCTCCCTCTACCACAGACACTACTCCTCCTAACAACACAACAAGCGCTCCTACTTCTATCAAAGAAACTATTACCCTACCACCACCACGAGCGCTCGTACCTCTAACAAAGTATCTAGTACTCTGAACACCACCACGAGCTCTCCTACTTCTACTAGAGGAACTACTACTACCAAGACCACGAGCGCTCCTATTTCTTCCACAGACTGTGCAACTCCTACCACCACCAAGTGCGCTCCTACTTCTCACACAGAACATGCTGCTCCTACCACCACCACGAGCAAAAGTACTTCTAACAGAGACCTGCTACTCGTAACACCACCCTGAGAGCACCTACTTCTACCACAGGCACGGCAACTCCTACCACCACAATGAGCGCTCCTAATTCAACCACAAAAACAAAAACTCCCACCACCACCACGAGCGCCCCTACTTCTACTACAGACACTAGTACTCCTAACACAACCAGGAACGCTCCTACTTCTACCACAGGAACTACTACTAATACCACGGGAACGAGTACAAAAACTTCTACCACAGACAGTACTATTGCTACCACCACCACGAGCTCTCCTACTTCTGCCACAGACACTACTACTCTTACCACCATCACGAGTGCAACTACTACTACCACTGAAACTACTATTCCTACCACCACCATGACTGCACATATGTCTACGAAAGTCATTACTACTCCTACCAACCACACGATCACCAGTCCTTCTACCACAGAAACTACTACTCCTACCTCCACCACAAGAGCACCTACTAGTTCCACAGACCCTGTGACTCCTACCACCACCAAGAGCACTCCTACTTCTACCACAGAAACCACTACTCCAACCACCACAACGAACACTGCTACTTCTGCTGCAGAAACTACTGCTCCTACCACCACCACGAACGAACTACATCTACCACCGACACTACTATGCCTAACACCATCACGAGCGCTCCTACTTCTACCACAGACACTATTACTCCAAGAAACACCATGAGCTCTCCTCCCTCTACCATAGACACTACTCCTCCTACCAACACAACGAGCGCTCCTACTTCTATCAAAGAAACTACTACCCTACCACCACCATGAATGCTCCTACTTCTACCACAGAACATGCAACTCAGACCACCACCACAAGTGTTACTACTTCTACCACAATACCTGCTTCTCCTACCACCACCGCGAGTGGATCTTCTTGTACCCCAAAACCTTCTACTCCTACCAACACAACGAGAGCACCTACTTCTACCACAGGCCCTGCTACCTCTACCTCCATCACGAGAGATCCTATTTCTACAACAGAAACTACTACTCCTACCAACAGGAAGAGAGCTCCTACTTCTTCTACAGAAACTATTATTTCTACTACCACCACGAGCGCAACTACTTCTACCACAGACCGTACTACTCCTACCACCACCCCGAGTGTAAGTACTTCTACCACAAACACTACTGCTCTTACCAACACCACGAGTGCAAATACTTCTACCACAGACACTAGTGTTCCTACCACCAACACTGGTGCCAGTACTTCTACCACAGAAACTACTACTCCTACACCCACCACGAGCGCAACTACTTCTACCACAGACATTTCTACTGCTATCACAACCATGAGCCTCCTACTTCTATCAGAGACCGTGCAATTACTACCAGGAGGACTAGCGCTCTTCCTTCTAACACAGACACTACTACGCCTACCTCCATCACTAGCCCTCCTACTTCTACCACCATACCTGCTACTTCTACCACCACCATGAGCACAACTACTTCTACCACAGACACTACGACTCCTGTCACCACCACAAATGCTCATACAAATACGAAACAGAATACTACTCCTACCACCCCCACGAGAACCACTGCTTCTAAAACAGACACTACTACTCTTACCACTATCACGAGAGAACCTATGTGTACCACAGACCCTGCTATTCCTATCACCACCACGAGCACTGCGACTTCTACCACAGAAACTACTACTCGTAACACCACCATGGGCGCTCATACTTCTACCAAAGACACTACTACACCTTCAACCACCACGAGCGCTCATACTTCTACCAAAGACATTATTACTCCTAGAACCACTACGACCACCACTACTGCTATCACAAACGCTACTAATCCTACCACAACCACGGGAGCACCTACTTCTACCACAGACCCTGATACTCCTACCAACACCCTGAGCGCTCCTACTTCTACCACAGAAACTACTACTACTACCACCAACACGAGCACTCCTATTTCTACCACGGAAACTACTAATTCTCCCTCCACCACGAGCACAGCTTCTACTACCACAGAGAACACTACTCTTACCACCACCACCAGTGCTCCTACTTCTACCACAGACACTACTACTCCAAGCACCTCCACGAGCACTCCTACATCTACCACAGACAGTACTACTCCTACCAACAAAATGAGCACTCCTACTTCTACCAAAGAAACTACTATCCTACCAGCACCATGAGCACTCCTACTTCTACCACAGAACATGCAACTCCAAGCACCACCACAGGCGATACTACTTCTAGCACAAAACCTGCTACTCCTACCACCACCACGAGTGCAACTACTTGTACCACAAAATATGCTACTCCTTCCAACATGATGAGAGCACCTAATTCTACCACAGGCCCTGCTACTCCTACCTCCATCACGAGCGATCATACTTCTACCCCAGAATCTACTGCTCCTACCACCAAGAGTGCTCCTACTTCTACCAAAGAAACTACTAGTTCTCCCACCCCCACGAGCACAACTACTTCTACCAGAGCACTACTACTCCTACCACCAGAACGAGAGCCACTACTTCTACCCTAGAAACTACTACTACCACAAACACCACGAGTGCTTCTTGTTCTACCACAAAACCTGTTATGCCTACCACCACCACGAGCGATCCTACTTCTACCACAGACACTACTACACCTACCACCACCACGAGCAATCCTACTTCTACCACAGAATCAACTACTCCTAACACCACCACGAGCGCTCCTGCTTCTACCACAGAAAGTACTACTCCTACCACCAGCACGAGCGCAACAACTTCTACTACAGACACTAATACACCTACAACCAAGATGAGTGCTCCTACTTCTACCACAGTCACCACTACTCCCACCAACACCACGAGCGCTCCTACTTCTACCACAGACAGTCCTACTCCTACCA
This sequence comes from Balaenoptera ricei, assembly GCF_028023285.1. NCBI lineage: Eukaryota > Metazoa > Chordata > Mammalia > Artiodactyla > Balaenopteridae > Balaenoptera > Balaenoptera ricei. The sequence continues at coordinate 79,665,160 of NC_082654.1, forward strand.
CCACCACGAGCGCTCCTACCTCTAAGGAAGTATCTAGTACTCTGAACACCACCACGAGCTCTCCTACTTCTACTAGAGAAACTACTACTACCAAGACCACGAACGCTCCTACTTCTTCCACAGACTGTGCAACTCCTACCACCACCAAGTGTGCTCCTACTTCTAACACAGAACATGCTGCTCCTACCACCACCACGAGCAAAACTACTTCTAACAGAGACCCTGCTACTCGTACCACCACGAGAGCACCTACTTCTACCACAGGCACGGCAACTCCTACCACCACAATGAGCGCTCCTAATTCAACCACAGAAACTAAAACACCCACCAGCACCACGAGCGCCCCTACTTCTAGTACAGACTCTAGTACTCCTACCACCAACAGGAACGCTCCTACTTCTACCACAGAAACTACTACTAATACCACGGGAACGAGCACAACATCTTCTACCACAGACAGAACTATTCCTACCACCACCACGAGTTCCCGTACTTCTACCACAGACAATACTACTACCTCCACCAGGAGCACAAGTACTTCTAGCACACAAACTACTACTCCTACCACCACCACGAGTGCAACTACTACTACCACTGACACAACTACTCCTACCACCACCACGAGTTCGCATATTTCTACGAAAGACTTTGCTACTCCTACCTGCCTCACGATCACCAATCCTTCAACCACAGAAATTACTACACCTACCACCAACAGAAGAACACCTCCTTGTACCACAGACCCTGTTACTCCTACCACCACCAAGAGCACTCCTACTTCTACCACAGAAACTACTACTCCAACCACCACAACGAACACTCCTACTTCTACTGCAGAAAATACTGCTCCTATCACCACCACGAGCGAACTACATCTACCACAGACACTACTACTCCTTACACCATCACGAGCTCTCCTACTTCTACTAGAGGAACTACTACTACCAAGACCACGAGCGCTCCTATTTCTTCCACAGACTGTGCAACTCCTACCACCACCAAGTGCGCTCCTACTTCTCACACAGAACATGCTGCTCCTACCACCACCACGAGCAAAACTACTTCTAACAGAGACCTGCTACTCGTAACACCACCCTGAGAGCACCTACTTCTACCACAGGCACGGCAACTCCTACCACCACAATGAGCGCTCCTAATTCAACCACAGAAACAAAAACTCCCACCACCACCACGAGCGCCCCTACTTCTACTACAGACACTAGTACTCCTAACACAACCAGGAACGCTCCTACTTCTACCACAGGAACTACTACTAATACCACGGGAACGAGTACAACAACTTCTACCACAGACAGTACTATTGCTACCACCACCACGAGCTCTCCTACTTCTGCCACAGACACTACTACTCTTACCACCATCACGAGTGCAACTACTACTACCACTGAAACTACTATTCCTACCACCACCATGACTGCACATATGTCTACGAAAGTCATTACTACTCCTACCAACCACACGATCACCAGTCCTTCTACCACAGAAACTACTACTCCTACCTCCACCACAAGAGCACCTACTAGTTCCACAGACCCTGTGACTCCTACCACCACCAAGAGCACTCCTACTTCTACCACAGAAACCACTACTCCAACCACCACAACGAACACTGCTACTTCTGCTGCAGAAACTACTGCTCCTACCACCACCACGAACGAACTACATCTACCACCGACACTACTATGCCTAACACCAACACGAGCGCTCCTACTTCTACCACAGACACTATTACTCCAAGAAACACCATGAGCTCTCCTCCCTCTACCATAGACACTACTCCTCCTACCAACACAACGAGCGCTCCTACTTCTATCAAAGAAACTACTACCCTACCACCACCATGAATGCTCCTACTTCTACCACAGAACATGCAACTCAGACCACCACCACAAGTGTTACTACTTCTACCACAATACCTGCTTCTCCTACCACCACCGCGAGTGGATCTTCTTGTACCCCAAAACCTTCTACTCCTACCAACACAACGAGAGCACCTACTTCTACCACAGGCCCTGCTACCTCTACCTCCATCACGAGAGATCCTATTTCTACAACAGAAACTACTACTCCTACCAACAGGAAGAGAGCTCCTACTTCTTCTACAGAAACTATTATTTCTACTACCACCACGAGCGCAACTACTTCTACCACAGACCGTACTACTCCTACCACCACCCCGAGTGTAAGTACTTCTACCACAAACACTACTGCTCTTACCACCACCACGAGTGCAAATACTTCTACCACAGACACTAGTGTTCCTACCACCAACACTGGTGCCAGTACTTCTACCACAGAAACTACTACTCCTACACCCACCACGAGCGCAACTACTTCTACCACAGACATTTCTACTGCTATCACAACCATGAGCCTCCTACTTCTATCAGAGACCGTGCAATTACTACCAGGAGGACTAGCGCTCTTCCTTCTAACACAGACACTACTACGCCTACCTCCATCACTAGCCCTCCTACTTCTACCACCATACCTGCTACTTCTACCACCACCATGAGCACAACTACTTCTACCACAGACACTACGACTCCTGTCACCACCACAAATGCTCATACAAATACGAAACAGAATACTACTCCTACCACCCCCACGAGAACCACTGCTTCTAAAACAGACACTACTACTCTTACCACTATCACGAGAGAACCTATGTGTACCACAGACCCTGCTATTCCTATCACCACCACGAGCACTGCGACTTCTACCACAGAAACTACTACTCGTAACACCACCATGGGCGCTCATACTTCTACCAAAGACACTACTACACCTTCAACCACCACGAGCGCTCATACTTCTACCAAAGACATTATTACTCCTAGAACCACTACGACCACCACTACTGCTATCACAAACGCTACTAATCCTACCACAACCACGGGAGCACCTACTTCTACCACAGACCCTGATACTCCTACCAACACCCTGAGCGCTCCTACTTCTACCACAGAAACTACTACTACTACCACCAACACGAGCACTCCTATTTCTACCACGGAAACTACTAATTCTCCCTCCACCACGAGCACAGCTTCTACTACCACAGAGAACACTACTCTTACCACCACCACCAGTGCTCCTACTTCTACCACAGACACTACTACTCCAAGCACCTCCACGAGCACTCCTACATCTACCACAGACAGTACTACTCCTACCAACAAAATGAGCACTCCTACTTCTACCAAAGAAACTACTATCCTACCAGCACCATGAGCACTCCTACTTCTACCACAGAACATGCAACTCCAAGCACCACCACAGGCGATACTACTTCTAGCACAAAACCTGCTATTCCTACCACCACCACGAGTGCAACTACTTGTACCACAAAATATGCTACTCCTTCCAACACGATGAGAGCACCTAATTCTACCACAGGCCCTGCTACTCCTACCTCCTTCACGAGCGATCATACTTCTACCCCAGAATCTACTGCTCCTACCACCAAGAGTGCTCCTACTTCTACCAAAGAAACTACTAGTTCTCCCACCCCCACGAGCACAACTACTTCTACCAGAGCACTACTACTCCTACCACCAGAACGAGAGCCACTACTTCTACCCTAGAAACTACTACTACCACAAACACCACGAGTGCTTCTTCTTCTACCACAAAACCTGTTATGCCTACCACCACCACGAGCGATCCTACTTCTACCACAGACACTACTACACCTACCACCACCACGAGCATTCCTACTTCTACCACAGAATCAACTACTCCTAACACCACCACGAGCGCTCCTGCTTCTACCACAGAAAGTACTACTCCTACCACCAGCACGAGCGCAACAACTTCTACTACAGACACTAATACACCTACAACCAAGATGAGTGCTCCTACTTCTACCACAGTCACCACTACTCCCACCAACACCACGAGTGCTCCTACTTCTACCACAGACAGTCCTACTCCTACCACCACCACGAGCGCTCCTACCTCTAAGGAAGTATCTAGTACTCTGAACACCACCACGAGCTCTCCTACTTCTACTAGAGAAACTACTACTACCAAGACCACGAACGCTCCTACTTCTTCCACAGACTGTGCAACTCCTACCACCACCAAGTGTGCTCCTACTTCTAACACAGAACATGCTGCTCCTACCACCACCACGAGCAAAACTACTTCTAACAGAGACCCTGCTACTCGTACCACCACGAGAGCACCTACTTCTACCACAGGCATGGCAACTCCTACCACCACAATGAGTGCTCCTAATTCAACCACAGAAACTAAAACACCCACCAGCACCACGAGCGCCCCTACTTCTAGTACAGACTCTAGTACTCCTACCACCAACAGGAACGCTCCTACTTCTACCACAGAAACTACTACTAATACCACGGGAACGAGCACAACATCTTCTACCACAGACAGAACTATTCCTACCACCACCACGAGTTCCCGTACTTCTACCACAGACAATACTACTACCTCCACCAGGAGCACAAGTACTTCTAGCACACAAACTACTACTCCTACCACCACCACGAGTGCAACTACTACTACCACTGACACAACTACTCCTACCACCACCACGAGTTCGCATATTTCTACGAAAGACTTTGCTACTCCTACCTGCCTCACGATCACCAGTCCTTCAACCACAGAAATTACTACACCTACCACCAACAGAAGAACACCTCCTTGTACCACACACCCTGTTACTCCTACCACCACCAAGAGCACTCCTACTTCTACCACAGAAACTACTACTCCAACCACCACAACGAACACTCCTACTTCTACTGCAGAAAATACTGCTCCTATCACCACCACGAGCGAACTACATCTACCACAGACACTACTACTCCTTACACCATCACGAGCTCTCCTACTTCTACTAGAGGAACTACTACTACCAAGACCACGAGCGCTCCTATTTCTTCCACAGACTGTGCAACTCCTACCACCACCAAGGGCGCTCCTACTTCTCACACAGAACATGCTGCTCCTACCACCACCATGAGCAAAACTACTTCTAATAGAGACCCTGCTACTCGTAACACCACCCTGAGAGCACCTACTTCTACCACAGGCACTGCAACTCCTACCACCACAATGAGTGCTCCTAATTCAATCACAGAAACAAAAACTCCCACCAGCACCACGAGTGCCCCTACTTCTACTACAGACACTAGTACTCCTACCACAACCAGGAACGCTCCTACTTCTACCACAGGAAGTACTACTAATACCACGGGAACGAGCACAACAACTTCTACCACAGACAGTGCTATTCCTACCACCACCACAAGCTCTCCTACTTCTACCACAGACACTACTACTCCTACCACCACCACGAGTGCAACTACTACTACCACTGAAACTACTATTCCTACCACCAACATGAGTGCACATATGTCTACGAAAGTCATTACTACTACCAACCACACGATCACCAGTCCTTCTACCACAGAAACTACTACTCCTACCTCCACCACAAGAGCACCTACTTGTTCCACAGACCCTGTGACTCCTACCACCACCAAGAGCACTCCTACTTCTACCACAGAAACCACTACTCCAACAACCACAATGAACACTGCTACTTCTACTGCAGAAACTACTGCTCCTACCACCACCACGAGCGAACTACATCTACCACCAACACTACTATGCCTAACAACATCACGAGCGCTCCTACTTCTACCACAGACACTATTACTCCAAGAAACACCATGAGCTCTCCTCCCTCTACCATAGACACTACTCCTCCTACCAACACAACGAGCGCTCCTACTTCTATCAAAGAAACTACTACCCTACCACCACCATGAACGCTCCTACTTCTACCACAGAACATGCAACGCATACCACCACCACAAGTGTTACTACTTCTACCACAATACCTGCTTCTCCCACCACCACCGCGAGTGGATCTTCTTGTACCCCAAAACCTTCTACTCCTACCAACACAACGAGAGCACCTACTTCTACCACCGGCCCTGCTACCTCTACCTCCATCACGAGCGATTCTATTTCTACAACAGAAACTACTACTCCTACCAACAGGAAGAGAGCTCCTACTTCTTCTACAGAAACTACTATTCCTACTACCACCACGAGCGCAACTACTTCTACCACAGACCGTACTACTCCTACCACCACCCCGAGTGTAAGTACTTCTACCACAGACACTACTGCTCTTACCACCACCACGAGTGCAAATACTTCTACCACAGACACTAGTGTTCCTACCACCAACACTGGTGCCAGTACTTCTACCACAGAAACTACTACTCCTACACCCACCACGAGCACAACTACTTCTACCACAGACATTTCTACTGCTATCACAACCATGAGCCTCCTACTTCTATCAGAGACCGTGCAATTACTACCAGGAGGACTAGCGCTCTTCCTTCTAACACAGACACTACTACGCCTACCTCCATCACTAGCCCTTCTACTTCTACCACCATACCTGCTACTTCTACCACCACCATGAGCACAACTACTTCTACCACAGACACTACGACTCCTGTCACCACCACAAATGCTCATACAAATACGAAAGAGAATACTACTCCTACCACCCCCACGAGAACCACTGCTTCTAACACAGACACTACTACTCTTACCACTATCACGAGAGAACCTATGTGTACCACAGACCCTGCTATTCCTATCACCACCACGAGCACTGCGACTTCTACCACAGAAACTACTACTCGTAACACCACCATGGGCGCTCATACTTCTACCAAAGACACTACTACACCTTCAACCACCACGAGCGCTCATACTTCTACCAAAGACATTATTACTCCTAGAACCACTACGATCACCACTACTGCTATCTCAAATGCTACTAATCCTATCACAACCACGGGAGCACCTACTTCTACCACAGACCCTGATATTCCTACCAACACCCTGAGCTCTCCTACTTCTACCACAGAAACTACTACTACTACCACCAACACGAGCACTCCTACTTCTACCACGGAAACTACTAATTCTCCCTCCACCACGAGCACAGCTTCTACTACCACAGACAATACTACTCTTACAACCACCACCAGTGCTCCTACTTCTACCACAGACACTACTACTCCAAGCACCTCCACGAGCACTCCTACATCTACCACAGACAGTACTACTCCTACCAACAAAATGAGCACTCCTACTTCTACCAAAGAAACTACTACCCTACCACCACCATGAACACTCCTACTTCTACCACAGAACATGCAACTCCAAGCACCACCACAGGCGATACTACTTCTAGCACAAAACCTGCTACTCCTACCACCACCACGAGTGCAACTACTTGTACCACAAAATATGCTACTCCTTCCAACACGACGAGAGCACCTACTTCTACCACAGGCCCTGCTACTCCTACCTCCATCACGAGCGATCATACTTCTACCCCAGAATCTACTGCTCCTACCACCAAGAGTGCTCCTACTTCCACCACAGAAACTACTAGTTCTCCCACCCCCACGAGCACAACTACTTCTACCAGAGCACTACTACTCCTACCACCAGAACGAGAGCCACTACTTCTACCCTAGAAACTACTACTACCACAAACACCACGAGTGCTTCTTCTTCTACCACAAAACCTGTTATGCCTACCACCACCACGAGCGATCCTACTTCTACCACAGACACTACTACACCTACCACCACCACGAGCAATCCTACTTCTACCACAGAATCAACTACTCCTAACACCACCACAAGCGCTCCTGCTTCTACCACAGAAAGTACTACTCCTACCACCAGCACGAGCGCAACAACTTCTACTACAGACACTAATACACCTACAACCAAGATGAGTGCTCCTACTTCTACCACAGTCACCACTACTCCCACCAACACCACGAGCGCTCCTACTTCTACCACAGACAGTCCTACTCCTACCACCACCACGAGCGCTCCAACCTCTAAGGAAGTATCTAGTACTCTGAACACCACCACGAGCTCTCCTACTTCTACTAGAGAAACTACTACTACCAAGACCACGAACGCTCCTACTTCTTCCACAGACTGTGCAACTCCTACCACCACCAAGTGCGCTCCTACTTCTAACACAGAACATGCTGCTCCTACCACCACCACGAGCAAAACTACTTCTAACAGAGACCCTGCTACTCGTAACACCACCCTGAGAGCACCTACTTCTACCACAGGCACTGCAACTCCTACCACCACAATGAGCGCTCCTAATTCAACCACAGAAACAAAAACTCCCACCAGCACCACGAGCGCCCCTACTTCTACAACAGACACTAGTACTCCTAACACAACCAGGAACGCTCCTACTTCTACCACAGGAACTACTACTAATACCACGGGAACGAGTACAACAACTTCTACCACAGACAGTACTATTGCTACCACCACCACGAGCTCTCCTACTTCTGCCACAGACACTACTACTCTTACCACCATCACGAGTGCAACTACTACTACCACTGAAACTACTATTCCTACCACCACCATGACTGCACATATGTCTACGAAAGTCATTACTACTCCTACCAACCACACGAACACCAGTCCTTCTACCACAGAAACTACTACTCCTACCTCCACCACAAGAGCACCTACTAGTTCCACAGACCCTGTGACTCCTACCACCACCAAGAGCACTCCTACTTCTACCACAGAAACCACTACTCCAACCACCACAACGAACACTGCTACTTCTACTGCAGAAACTACTGCTCCTACCACCACCACGAACGAACTACATCTACCACCAACACTACTATGCCTAACACCATCACGAGCGCTCCTACTTCTACCACAGACACTATTACTCCAAGAAACACCATGAGCTCTCCTCCCTCTACCATAGACACTACTCCTCCTACCAACACAACGAGCGCTCCTACTTCTATCAAAGAAACTACTACCCTACCACCACCATGAACGCTCCTACTTCTACCACAGAACATGCAACGCATACCACCACCACAAGTGTTACTACTTCTACCACAATACCTGCTTCTCCCACCACCACCGCGAGTGGATCTTCTTGTACCCCAAAACCTTCTACTCCTACCAACACAACGAGAGCACCTACTTCTACCACCGGCCCTGCTACCTCTACCTCCATCACGAGCGATTCTATTTCTACAACAGAAACTACTACTCCTACCAACAGGAAGAGAGCTCCTACTTCTTCTACAGAAACTACTATTCCTACTACCACCACGAGCGCAACTACTTCTACCACAGACCGTACTACTCCTACCACCACCCCGAGTGTAAGTACTTCTACCACAGACACTACTGCTCTTACCACCACCACGAGTGCAAATACTTCTACCACAGACACTAGTGTTCCTACCACCAACACTGGTGCCAGTACTTCTACCACAGAAACTACTACTCCTACACCCACCACGAGCGCAACTACTTCTACCACAGACATTTCTACTGCTATCACAACCATGAGCCTCCTACTTCTATCAGAGACCGTGCAATTACTACCAGGAGGACTAGCGCTCTTCCTTCTAACACAGACACTACTACGCCTACCTCCATCACTAGCCCTTCTACTTCTACCACCATACCTGCTACTTCTACCACCACCATGAGCACAACTACTTCTACCACAGACACTACGACTCCTGTCACCACCACAAATGCTCATACAAATACGAAAGAGAATACTACTCCTACCACCCCCACGAGAACCACTGCTTCTAACACAGACACTACTACTCTTACCACTATCACGAGAGAACCTATTTGTACCACAGACCCTGCTATTCCTATCACCGCCACGAGCACTGCGACTTCTACCACAGAAACTACTACTCGTAACACCACCATGGGCGCTCATACTTCTACCAAAGACACTACTACACCTTCAACCACCACGAGCGCTCATACTTCTACCAAAGACATTATTACTCCTAGAACCACTACGATCACCACTACTGCTATCTCGAACGCTACTAATCCTATCACAACCACGGGAGCACCTACTTCTACCACAGACCCTGATATTCCTACCAACACCCTGAGCTCTCCTACTTCTACCACAGAAACTACTACTACTACCACCAACACGAGCACTCCTACTTCTACCACGGAAACTACTAATTCTCCCTCCACCACGAGCACAGCTTCTACTACCACAGACAATACTACTCTTACAACCACCACCAGTGCTCCTACTTCTACCACAGAAACTACTACTACTACCACCAACACGAGCACTCCTACTTCTACCACGGAAACTACTAATTCTCCCTCCACCACGAGCACAGCTTCTACTACCACAGACAATACTACTCTTACAACCACCACCAGTGCTCCTACTTCTACCACAGACACTACTACTCCAAGCACCTCCACGAGCACTCCTACATCTACCACAGACACTACTACTCCTACCAACAAAATGAGAACTCCTTCTTCTACCAAAGAAACTACTACCCTACCACCACCATGAGCACTCCTACTTCTACCACAGAACATGCAACTCCAAGCACCACCACAGGCGATACTACTTCTAGCACAAAACCTGCTACTCCTACCACCACCACGAGTGCAACTACTTGTACCACAAAATATGCTACTCCTTCCAACACGACGAGAGCACCTACTTCTACCACAGGCCCTGCTACTCCTACCTCCATCACGAGCGATCATACTTCTACCCCAGAATCTACTGCTCCTACCACCAAGAGTGCTCCTACTTCCACCACAGAAACTGCTAGTTCTCCCACCCCCACGAGCACAACTACTTCTACCAGAGCACTACTACTCCTACCACCAGAACGAGAGCCACTACTTCTACCCTAGAAACTACTACTACCACAAACACCACGAGTGCTTCTTGTTCTACCACAAAACCTGTTATGCCTACCACCACCACGAGCGATCCTACTTCTACCACAGACACTACTACACCTACCACCACCACGAGCAATCCTACTTCTACCACAGAATCAACTACTCCTAACACCACCACAAGCGCTCCTGCTTCTACCACAGAAAGTACTACTCCTACCACCAGCACGAGCGCAACAACTTCTACTACAGACACTAATACACCTACAACCAAGATGAGTGCTCCTACTTCTACCACAGTCACCACTACTCCCACCAACACCACGAGCGCTCCTACTTCTACCACAGACAGTCCTACTCCTACCACCACCACGAGCGCTCCAACCTCTAAGGAAGTATCTAGTACTCTGAACACCACCACGAGCTCTCCTACTTCTACTAGAGAAACTACTACTACCAAGACCACGAACGCTCCTACTTCTTCCACAGACTGTGCAACTCCTACCACCACCAAGTGCGCTCCTACTTCTAACACAGAACATGCTGCTCCTACCACCACCACGAGCAAAACTACTTCTAACAGAGACCCTGCTACTCGTAACACCACCCTGAGAGCACCTACTTCTACCACAGGCACTGCAACTCCTACCACCACAATGAGCGCTCCTAATTCAACCACAGAAACTAAAACTCCCACCAGCACCACGAGTGCCCCTACTTCTACTACAGACACTAGTACTCCTACCACCAACAGGAACGCTCCTACTTCTACCACAGAAACTAATACCAATACCACAGGAAGGAGCACAACAACTTCTACCACAGACAGAACTATTCCTACCACCACCACGAGTTCCCGTACTTCTACCACAGACAATACTACTACCTCCACCACGAGCACAAGTACTTCTAGCACATAAACTACTACTCCTACCACCACCACGAGTGCAACTACTACTACCACTGACACTACTACTCCTACCACCACCACGAGTGCGCATATTTCTACGAAAGACTTTACTACTCCTACCTGCCCCACGATCACCAGTCCTTCAACCACAGAAACTACTACACCTACCACCAACAGAAGAACACCTCCTTGTACCACACACCCTGTTACTCCTACCACCACCAAGAGCACTCCTACTTCTACCACAGAAATTACTACTCCAACCAGCCCCACGATCACCAGTCCTTCAACCACAGAAACTACTACACCTAGCACCAACAGAAGAACACCTCCTTGTACCACACACCCTGTTACTCCTACCACCACCAAGAGCACTCCTACTTCTACCACAGAAACTACTACTCCAACCACCACAACGAACACTCCTACTTCTACTGCAGAAAATACTGCTCCTATCACCACCACGAGCGAACTACATCTACCACAGACACTACTACTCCTAACACCATCACGAGCGCTCCTACTTCTACCACAGACACTATTACTCCAAGAAGCACCATGAGTGATCTCCTCCCTCTACCACAGACACTACTCCTCCTAACAACACAACAAGCGCTCCTACTTCTATCAAAGAAACTATTACCCTACCACCACCACGAGCGCTCGTACCTCTAACAAAGTATCTAGTACTCTGAACACCACCACGAGCTCTCCTACTTCTACTAGAGGAACTACTACTACCAAGACCACGAGCGCTCCTATTTCTTCCACAGACTGTGCAACTCCTACCACCACCAAGTGCGCTCCTACTTCTCACACAGAACATGCTGCTCCTACCACCACCACGAGCAAAAGTACTTCTAACAGAGACCTGCTACTCGTAACACCACCCTGAGAGCACCTACTTCTACCACAGGCACGGCAACTCCTACCACCACAATGAGCGCTCCTAATTCAACCACAAAAACAAAAACTCCCACCACCACCACGAGCGCCCCTACTTCTACTACAGACACTAGTACTCCTAACACAACCAGGAACGCTCCTACTTCTACCACAGGAACTACTACTAATACCACGGGAACGAGTACAAAAACTTCTACCACAGACAGTACTATTGCTACCACCACCACGAGCTCTCCTACTTCTGCCACAGACACTACTACTCTTACCACCATCACGAGTGCAACTACTACTACCACTGAAACTACTATTCCTACCACCACCATGACTGCACATATGTCTACGAAAGTCATTACTACTCCTACCAACCACACGATCACCAGTCCTTCTACCACAGAAACTACTACTCCTACCTCCACCACAAGAGCACCTACTAGTTCCACAGACCCTGTGACTCCTACCACCACCAAGAGCACTCCTACTTCTACCACAGAAACCACTACTCCAACCACCACAACGAACACTGCTACTTCTGCTGCAGAAACTACTGCTCCTACCACCACCACGAACGAACTACATCTACCACCGACACTACTATGCCTAACACCATCACGAGCGCTCCTACTTCTACCACAGACACTATTACTCCAAGAAACACCATGAGCTCTCCTCCCTCTACCATAGACACTACTCCTCCTACCAACACAACGAGCGCTCCTACTTCTATCAAAGAAACTACTACCCTACCACCACCATGAATGCTCCTACTTCTACCACAGAACATGCAACTCAGACCACCACCACAAGTGTTACTACTTCTACCACAATACCTGCTTCTCCTACCACCACCGCGAGTGGATCTTCTTGTACCCCAAAACCTTCTACTCCTACCAACACAACGAGAGCACCTACTTCTACCACAGGCCCTGCTACCTCTACCTCCATCACGAGAGATCCTATTTCTACAACAGAAACTACTACTCCTACCAACAGGAAGAGAGCTCCTACTTCTTCTACAGAAACTATTATTTCTACTACCACCACGAGCGCAACTACTTCTACCACAGACCGTACTACTCCTACCACCACCCCGAGTGTAAGTACTTCTACCACAAACACTACTGCTCTTACCAACACCACGAGTGCAAATACTTCTACCACAGACACTAGTGTTCCTACCACCAACACTGGTGCCAGTACTTCTACCACAGAAACTACTACTCCTACACCCACCACGAGCGCAACTACTTCTACCACAGACATTTCTACTGCTATCACAACCATGAGCCTCCTACTTCTATCAGAGACCGTGCAATTACTACCAGGAGGACTAGCGCTCTTCCTTCTAACACAGACACTACTACGCCTACCTCCATCACTAGCCCTCCTACTTCTACCACCATACCTGCTACTTCTACCACCACCATGAGCACAACTACTTCTACCACAGACACTACGACTCCTGTCACCACCACAAATGCTCATACAAATACGAAACAGAATACTACTCCTACCACCCCCACGAGAACCACTGCTTCTAAAACAGACACTACTACTCTTACCACTATCACGAGAGAACCTATGTGTACCACAGACCCTGCTATTCCTATCACCACCACGAGCACTGCGACTTCTACCACAGAAACTACTACTCGTAACACCACCATGGGCGCTCATACTTCTACCAAAGACACTACTACACCTTCAACCACCACGAGCGCTCATACTTCTACCAAAGACATTATTACTCCTAGAACCACTACGACCACCACTACTGCTATCACAAACGCTACTAATCCTACCACAACCACGGGAGCACCTACTTCTACCACAGACCCTGATACTCCTACCAACACCCTGAGCGCTCCTACTTCTACCACAGAAACTACTACTACTACCACCAACACGAGCACTCCTATTTCTACCACGGAAACTACTAATTCTCCCTCCACCACGAGCACAGCTTCTACTACCACAGAGAACACTACTCTTACCACCACCACCAGTGCTCCTACTTCTACCACAGACACTACTACTCCAAGCACCTCCACGAGCACTCCTACATCTACCACAGACAGTACTACTCCTACCAACAAAATGAGCACTCCTACTTCTACCAAAGAAACTACTATCCTACCAGCACCATGAGCACTCCTACTTCTACCACAGAACATGCAACTCCAAGCACCACCACAGGCGATACTACTTCTAGCACAAAACCTGCTACTCCTACCACCACCACGAGTGCAACTACTTGTACCACAAAATATGCTACTCCTTCCAACACGATGAGAGCACCTAATTCTACCACAGGCCCTGCTACTCCTACCTCCATCACGAGCGATCATACTTCTACCCCAGAATCTACTGCTCCTACCACCAAGAGTGCTCCTACTTCTACCAAAGAAACTACTAGTTCTCCCACCCCCACGAGCACAACTACTTCTACCAGAGCACTACTACTCCTACCACCAGAACGAGAGCCACTACTTCTACCCTAGAAACTACTACTACCACAAACACCACGAGTGCTTCTTGTTCTACCACAAAACCTGTTATGCCTACCACCACCACGAGCGATCCTACTTCTACCACAGACACTACTACACCTACCACCACCACGAGCAATCCTACTTCTACCACAGAATCAACTACTCCTAACACCACCACGAGCGCTCCTGCTTCTACCACAGAAAGTACTACTCCTACCACCAGCACGAGCGCAACAACTTCTACTACAGACACTAATACACCTACAACCAAGATGAGTGCTCCTACTTCTACCACAGTCACCACTACTCCCACCAACACCACGAGCGCTCCTACTTCTACCACAGACAGTCCTACTCCTACCACCACCACGAGCGCTCCTACCTCTAAGGAAGTATCTAGTACTCTGAACACCACCACGAGCTCTCCTACTTCTACTAGAGAAACTACTACTACCAAGACCACGAACGCTCCTACTTCTTCCACAGACTGTGCAACTCCTACCACCACCAAGTGTGCTCCTACTTCTAACACAGAACATGCTGCTCCTACCACCACCACGAGCAAAACTACTTCTAACAGAGACCCTGCTACTCGTACCACCACGAGAGCACCTACTTCTACCACAGGCACGGCAACTCCTACCACCACAATGAGCGCTCCTAATTCAACCACAGAAACTAAAACACCCACCAGCACCACGAGCGCCCCTACTTCTAGTACAGACTCTAGTACTCCTACCACCAACAGGAACGCTCCTACTTCTACCACAGAAACTACTACTAATACCACGGGAACGAGCACAACATCTTCTACCACAGACAGAACTATTCCTACCACCACCACGAGTTCCCGTACTTCTACCACAGACAATACTACTACCTCCACCAGGAGCACAAGTACTTCTAGCACACAAACTACTACTCCTACCACCACCACGAGTGCAACTACTACTACCACTGACACAACTACTCCTACCACCACCACGAGTTCGCATATTTCTACGAAAGACTTTGCTACTCCTACCTGCCTCACGATCACCAGTCCTTCAACCACAGAAATTACTACACCTACCACCAACAGAAGAACACCTCCTTGTACCACAGACCCTGTTACTCCTACCACCACCAAGAGCACTCCTACTTCTACCACAGAAACTACTACTCCAACCACCACAACGAACACTCCTACTTCTACTGCAGAAAATACTGCTCCTATCACCACCACGAGCGAACTACATCTACCACAGACACTACTACTCCTTACACCATCACGAGCTCTCCTACTTCTACTAGAGGAACTACTACTACCAAGACCACGAGCGCTCCTATTTCTTCCACAGACTGTGCAACTCCTACCACCACCAAGTGCGCTCCTACTTCTCACACAGAACATGCTGCTCCTACCACCACCACGAGCAAAACTACTTCTAACAGAGACCTGCTACTCGTAACACCACCCTGAGAGCACCTACTTCTACCACAGGCACGGCAACTCCTACCACCACAATGAGCGCTCCTAATTCAACCACAGAAACAAAAACTCCCACCACCACCACGAGCGCCCCTACTTCTACTACAGACACTAGTACTCCTAACACAACCAGGAACGCTCCTACTTCTACCACAGGAACTACTACTAATACCACGGGAACGAGTACAACAACTTCTACCACAGACAGTACTATTGCTACCACCACCACGAGCTCTCCTACTTCTGCCACAGACACTACTACTCTTACCACCATCACGAGTGCAACTACTACTACCACTGAAACTACTATTCCTACCACCACCATGACTGCACATATGTCTACGAAAGTCATTACTACTCCTACCAACCACACGATCACCAGTCCTTCTACCACAGAAACTACTACTCCTACCTCCACCACAAGAGCACCTACTAGTTCCACAGACCCTGTGACTCCTACCACCACCAAGAGCACTCCTACTTCTACCACAGAAACCACTACTCCAACCACCACAACGAACACTGCTACTTCTGCTGCAGAAACTACTGCTCCTACCACCACCACGAACGAACTACATCTACCACCGACACTACTATGCCTAACACCAACACGAGCGCTCCTACTTCTACCACAGACACTATTACTCCAAGAAACACCATGAGCTCTCCTCCCTCTACCATAGACACTACTCCTCCTACCAACACAACGAGCGCTCCTACTTCTATCAAAGAAACTACTACCCTACCACCACCATGAATGCTCCTACTTCTACCACAGAACATGCAACTCAGACCACCACCACAAGTGTTACTACTTCTACCACAATACCTGCTTCTCCTACCACCACCGCGAGTGGATCTTCTTGTACCCCAAAACCTTCTACTCCTACCAACACAACGAGAGCACCTACTTCTACCACAGGCCCTGCTACCTCTACCTCCATCACGAGAGATCCTATTTCTACAACAGAAACTACTACTCCTACCAACAGGAAGAGAGCTCCTACTTCTTCTACAGAAACTATTATTTCTACTACCACCACGAGCGCAACTACTTCTACCACAGACCGTACTACTCCTACCACCACCCCGAGTGTAAGTACTTCTACCACAAACACTACTGCTCTTACCACCACCACGAGTGCAAATACTTCTACCACAGACACTAGTGTTCCTACCACCAACACTGGTGCCAGTACTTCTACCACAGAAACTACTACTCCTACACCCACCACGAGCGCAACTACTTCTACCACAGACATTTCTACTGCTATCACAACCATGAGCCTCCTACTTCTATCAGAGACCGTGCAATTACTACCAGGAGGACTAGCGCTCTTCCTTCTAACACAGACACTACTACGCCTACCTCCATCACTAGCCCTCCTACTTCTACCACCATACCTGCTACTTCTACCACCACCATGAGCACAACTACTTCTACCACAGACACTACGACTCCTGTCACCACCACAAATGCTCATACAAATACGAAACAGAATACTACTCCTACCACCCCCACGAGAACCACTGCTTCTAAAACAGACACTACTACTCTTACCACTATCACGAGAGAACCTATGTGTACCACAGACCCTGCTATTCCTATCACCACCACGAGCACTGCGACTTCTACCACAGAAACTACTACTCGTAACACCACCATGGGCGCTCATACTTCTACCAAAGACACTACTACACCTTCAACCACCACGAGCGCTCATACTTCTACCAAAGACATTATTACTCCTAGAACCACTACGACCACCACTACTGCTATCACAAACGCTACTAATCCTACCACAACCACGGGAGCACCTACTTCTACCACAGACCCTGATACTCCTACCAACACCCTGAGCGCTCCTACTTCTACCACAGAAACTACTACTACTACCACCAACACGAGCACTCCTATTTCTACCACGGAAACTACTAATTCTCCCTCCACCACGAGCACAGCTTCTACTACCACAGAGAACACTACTCTTACCACCACCACCAGTGCTCCTACTTCTACCACAGACACTACTACTCCAAGCACCTCCACGAGCACTCCTACATCTACCACAGACAGTACTACTCCTACCAACAAAATGAGCACTCCTACTTCTACCAAAGAAACTACTATCCTACCAGCACCATGAGCACTCCTACTTCTACCACAGAACATGCAACTCCAAGCACCACCACAGGCGATACTACTTCTAGCACAAAACCTGCTATTCCTACCACCACCACGAGTGCAACTACTTGTACCACAAAATATGCTACTCCTTCCAACACGATGAGAGCACCTAATTCTACCACAGGCCCTGCTACTCCTACCTCCTTCACGAGCGATCATACTTCTACCCCAGAATCTACTGCTCCTACCACCAAGAGTGCTCCTACTTCTACCAAAGAAACTACTAGTTCTCCCACCCCCACGAGCACAACTACTTCTACCAGAGCACTACTACTCCTACCACCAGAACGAGAGCCACTACTTCTACCCTAGAAACTACTACTACCACAAACACCACGAGTGCTTCTTCTTCTACCACAAAACCTGTTATGCCTACCACCACCACGAGCGATCCTACTTCTACCACAGACACTACTACACCTACCACCACCACGAGCAATCCTACTTCTACCACAGAATCAACTACTCCTAACACCACCACGAGCGCTCCTGCTTCTACCACAGAAAGTACTACTCCTACCACCAGCACGAGCGCAACAACTTCTACTACAGACACTAATACACCTACAACCAAGATGAGTGCTCCTACTTCTACCACAGTCACCACTACTCCCACCAACACCACGAGTGCTCCTACTTCTACCACAGACAGTCCTACTCCTACCACCACCACGAGCGCTCCTACCTCTAAGGAAGTATCTAGTACTCTGAACACCACCACGAGCTCTCCTACTTCTACTAGAGAAACTACTACTACCAAGACCACGAACGCTCCTACTTCTTCCACAGACTGTGCAACTCCTACCACCACCAAGTGTGCTCCTACTTCTAACACAGAACATGCTGCTCCTACCACCACCACGAGCAAAACTACTTCTAACAGAGACCCTGCTACTCGTACCACCACGAGAGCACCTACTTCTACCACAGGCATGGCAACTCCTACCACCACAATGAGTGCTCCTAATTCAACCACAGAAACTAAAACACCCACCAGCACCACGAGCGCCCCTACTTCTAGTACAGACTCTAGTACTCCTACCACCAACAGGAACGCTCCTACTTCTACCACAGAAACTACTACTAATACCACGGGAACGAGCACAACATCTTCTACCACAGACAGAACTATTCCTACCACCACCACGAGTTCCCGTACTTCTACCACAGACAATACTACTACCTCCACCAGGAGCACAAGTACTTCTAGCACACAAACTACTACTCCTACCACCACCACGAGTGCAACTACTACTACCACTGACACAACTACTCCTACCACCACCACGAGTTCGCATATTTCTACGAAAGACTTTGCTACTCCTACCTGCCTCACGATCACCAGTCCTTCAACCACAGAAATTACTACACCTACCACCAACAGAAGAACACCTCCTTGTACCACACACCCTGTTACTCCTACCACCACCAAGAGCACTCCTACTTCTACCACAGAAACTACTACTCCAACCACCACAACGAACACTCCTACTTCTACTGCAGAAAATACTGCTCCTATCACCACCACGAGCGAACTACATCTACCACAGACACTACTACTCCTTACACCATCACGAGCTCTCCTACTTCTACTAGAGGAACTACTACTACCAAGACCACGAGCGCTCCTATTTCTTCCACAGACTGTGCAACTCCTACCACCACCAAGGGCGCTCCTACTTCTCACACAGAACATGCTGCTCCTACCACCACCATGAGCAAAACTACTTCTAATAGAGACCCTGCTACTCGTAACACCACCCTGAGAGCACCTACTTCTACCACAGGCACTGCAACTCCTACCACCACAATGAGTGCTCCTAATTCAATCACAGAAACAAAAACTCCCACCAGCACCACGAGTGCCCCTACTTCTACTACAGACACTAGTACTCCTACCACAACCAGGAACGCTCCTACTTCTACCACAGGAAGTACTACTAATACCACGGGAACGAGCACAACAACTTCTACCACAGACAGTGCTATTCCTACCACCACCACGAGCTCTCCTACTTCTACCACAGACACTACTACTCCTACCACCACCACGAGTGCAACTACTACTACCACTGAAACTACTATTCCTACCACCACCATGAGTGCACATATGTCTACGAAAGTCATTACTACTACCAACCACACGATCACCAGTCCTTCTACCACAGAAACTACTACTCCTACCTCCACCACAAGAGCACCTACTTGTTCCACAGACCCTGTGACTCCTACCACCACCAAGAGCACTCCTACTTCTACCACAGAAACCACTACTCCAACAACCACAATGAACACTGCTACTTCTACTGCAGAAACTACTGCTCCTACCACCACCACGAGCGAACTACATCTACCACCAACACTACTATGCCTAACACCATCACGAGCGCTCCTACTTCTACCACAGACACTATTACTCCAAGAAACACCATGAGCTCTCCTCCCTCTACCATAGACACTACTCCTCCTACCAACACAACGAGCGCTCCTACTTCTATCAAAGAAACTACTACCCTACCACCACCATGAATGCTCCTACTTCTACCACAGAACATGCAACGCATACCACCACCACAAGTGTTACTACTTCTACCACAATACCTGCTTCTCCCACCACCACCGCGAGTGGATCTTCTTGTACCCCAAAACCTTCTACTCCTACCAACACAACGAGAGCACCTACTTCTACCACCGGCCCTGCTACCTCTACCTCCATCACGAGCGATTCTATTTCTACAACAGAAACTACTACTCCTACCAACAGGAAGAGAGCTCCTACTTCTTCTACAGAAACTACTATTCCTACTACCACCACGAGCGCAACTACTTCTACCACAGACCGTACTACTCCTACCACCACCCTGAGTGTAAGTACTTCTACCACAGACACTACTGCTCTTACCACCACCACGAGTGCAAATACTTCTACCACAGACACTAGTGTTCCTACCACCAACACTGGTGCCAGTACTTCTACCACAGAAACTACTACTCCTACACCCACCACGAGCGCAACTACTTCTACCACAGACATTTCTACTGCTATCACAACCATGAGCCTCCTACTTCTATCAGAGACCGTGCAATTACTACCAGGAGGACTAGCGCTCTTCCTTCTAACACAGACACTACTACGCCTACCTCCATCACTAGCCCTTCTACTTCTACCACCATACCTGCTACTTCTACCACCACCATGAGCACAACTACTTCTACCACAGACACTACGACTCCTGTCACCACCACAAATGCTCATACAAATACGAAACAGAATACTACTCCTACCACCCCCACGAGAACCACTGCTTCTAACACAGGCACTACTACTCTTACCACTATCACGAGAGAACCTATTTGTACCACAGACCCTGCTATTCCTATCACCACCACGAGCACTGCGACTTCTACCACAGAAACTACTACTCGTAACACCACCATGGGCGCTCATACTTCTACCAAAGACACTACTACACCTTCAACCACCACGAGCGCTCATACTTCTACCAAAGACATTATTACTCCTAGAACCACTACGATCACCACTACTGCTATCTCAAACGCTACTAATCCTATCACAACCACGGGAGCACCTACTTCTACCACAGACCCTGATATTCCTACCAACACCCTGAGCTCTCCTACTTCTACCACAGAAACTACTACTACTACCACCAACACGAGCACTCCTACTTCTACCACGGAAACTACTAATTCTCCCTCCACCACGAGCACAGCTTCTACTACCACAGACAATACTACTCTTACAACCACCACCAGTGCTCCTACTTCTACCACAGACACTACTACACCAAGCACCTCCACGAGCACTCCTACATCTACCACAGACACTACTACTCCTACCAACAAAATGAGAACTCCTTCTTCTACCAAAGAAACTACTACCCTACCACCACCATGAGCACTCCTACTTCTACCACAGAACATCCAACTCCAAGCACCACCACAGGCGATACTACTTCTAGCACAAAACCTGCTACTCCTACCACCACCACGAGTGCAACTACTTGTACCACAAAATATGCTACTCCTTCCAACACGACGAGAGCACCTACTTCTACCACAGGCCCTGCTACTCCTACCTCCATCACGAGCGATCATACTTCTACCCCAGAATCTACTGCTCCTACCACCAAGAGTGCTCCTACTTCCACCACAGAAACTGCTAGTTCTCCCACCCCCACGAGCACAACTACTTCTATCAGAGCACTACTACTCCTACCACCAGAACGAGAGCCACTACTTCTACCCTAGAAACTACTACTACCACAAACACCACGAGTGCTTCTTCTTCTACCACAAAACCTGTTATGCCTACCACCACCACGAGCGATCCTACTTCTACCACAGACACTACTACACCTACCACCACCACGAGCAATCCTACTTCTACCACAGAATCAACTACTCCTAACACCACCACAAGCGCTCCTGCTTCTACCACAGAAAGTACTACTCCTACCACCAGCACGAGCGCAACAACTTCTACTACAGACACTAATACACCTACAACCAAGATGAGTGCTCCTACTTCTACCACAGTCACCACTACTCCCACCAACACCACGAGCGCTCCTACTTCTACCACAGACAGTCCTACTCCTACCACCACCACGAGCGCTCCAACCTCTAAGGAAGTATCTAGTACTCTGAACACCACCACGAGCTCTCCTACTTCTACTAGAGAAACTACTACTACCAAGACCACGAACGCTCCTACTTCTTCCACAGACTGTGCAACTCCTACCACCACCAAGTGCGCTCCTACTTCTAACACAGAACATGCTGCTCCTACCACCACCACGAGCAAAACTACTTCTAACAGAGACCCTGCTACTCGTAACACCACCCTGAGCGCTCCTAATTCAACCACAGAAACTAAAACTCCCAACAGCACCACGAGTGCCCCTACTTCTACTACAGACACTAGTACTCC
Source organism: Balaenoptera ricei (assembly GCF_028023285.1). Lineage (NCBI taxonomy): Eukaryota > Metazoa > Chordata > Mammalia > Artiodactyla > Balaenopteridae > Balaenoptera > Balaenoptera ricei. The sequence goes on from NC_082654.1 coordinate 79,688,887, forward strand.
TACCACCAACAGGAACGCTCCTACTTCTACCACAGAAACTAATACCAATACCACAGGAAGGAGCACAACAACTTCTACCACAGACAGAACTATTCCTACCACCACCACGAGTTCCCGTACTTCTACCACAGACAATACTACTACCTCCACCACGAGCACAAGTACTTCTAGCACATAAACTACTACTCCTACCACCACCACGAGTGCAACTACTACTACCACTGACACTACTACTCCTACCACCACCACGAGTGCGCATATTTCTACGAAAGACTTTACTACTCCTACCTGCCCCACGATCACCAGTCCTTCAACCACAGAAACTACTACACCTACCACCAACAGAAGAACACCTCCTTGTACCACACACCCTGTTACTCCTACCACCACCAAGAGCACTCCTACTTCTACCACAGAAACTACTACTCCAACCACCACAACGAACACTCCTACTTCTACTGCAGAAAATACTGCTCCTATCACCACCACGAGCGAACTACATCTACCACAGACACTACTACTCCTAACACCATCACGAGCGCTCCTACTTCTACCACAGACACTATTACTCCAAGAAGCACCATGAGTGATCTCCTCCCTCTACCACAGACACTACTCCTCCTAACAACACAACAAGCGCTCCTACTTCTATCAAAGAAACTATTACCCTACCACCACCACGAGCGCTCGTACCTCTAACAAAGTATCTAGTACTCTGAACACCACCACGAGCTCTCCTACTTCTACTAGAGGAACTACTACTACCAAGACCTCGAGCGCTCCTATTTCTTCCACAGACTGTGCAACTCCTACCACCACCAAGTGCGCTCCTACTTCTCACACAGAACATGCTGCTCCTACCACCACCACGAGCAAAACTACTTCTAACAGAGACCTGCTACTCGTAACACCACCCTGAGAGCACCTACTTCTACCACAGGCACGGCAACTCCTACCACCACAATGAGCGCTCCTAATTCAACCACAGAAACAAAAACTCCCACCACCACCACGAGCGCCCCTACTTCTACTACAGACACTAGTACTCCTAACACAACCAGGAACGCTCCTACTTCTACCACAGGAACTACTACTAATACCACGGGAACGAGTACAACAACTTCTACCACAGACAGTACTATTGCTACCACCACCACGAGCTCTCCTACTTCTGCCACAGACACTACTACTCTTACCACCATCACGAGTGCAACTACTACTACCACTGAAACTACTATTCCTACCACCACCATGACTGCACATATGTCTACGAAAGTCATTACTACTCCTACCAACCACACGATCACCAGTCCTTCTACCACAGAAACTACTACTCCTACCTCCACCACAAGAGCACCTACTAGTTCCACAGACCCTGTGACTCCTACCACCACCAAGAGCACTCCTACTTCTACCACAGAAACCACTACTCCAACCACCACAACGAACACTGCTACTTCTACTGCAGAAACTACTGCTCCTACCACCACCACGAACGAACTACATCTACCACCGACACTACTATGCCTAACACCATCACGAGCGCTCCTACTTCTACCACAGACACTATTACTCCAAGAAACACCATGAGCTCTCCTCCCTCTACCATAGACACTACTCCTCCTACCAACACAACGAGCGCTCCTACTTCTATCAAAGAAACTACTACCCTACCACCACCATGAACGCTCCTTCTTCTACCACAGAACATGCAACTCAGACCACCACCACAAGTGTTACTACTTCTACCACAATACCTGCTTCTCCTACCACCACCGCGAGTGGATCTTCTTGTACCCCAAAACCTTCTACTCCTACCAACACAACGAGAGCACCTACTTCTACCACAGGCCCTGCTACCTCTACCTCCATCACGAGAGATCCTATTTCTACAACAGAAACTACTACTCCTACCAACAGGAAGAGAGCTCCTACTTCTTCTACAGAAACTATTATTTCTACTACCACCATGAGCGCAACTACTTCTACCACAGACCGTACTACACCTACCACCACCCCGAGTGTAAGTACTTCTACCACAAACACTACTGCTCTTACCACCACCACGAGTGCAGATACTTCTACCACAGACACTAGTGTTCCTACCACCAACACTGGTGCCAGTACTTCTACCACAGAAACTACTACTCCTACACCCACCACGAGCGCAACTACTTCTACCACAGACATTTCTACTGCTATCACAACCATGAGCCTCCTACTTCTATCAGAGACCGTGCAATTACTACCAGGAGGACTAGCGCTCTTCCTTCTAACACAGACACTACTACGCCTACCTCCATCACTAGCCCTCCTACTTCTACCACCATACCTGCTACTTCTACCACCACCATGAGCACAACTACTTCTACCACAGACACTACGACTCCTGTCACCACCACGAATGCTCATACAAATACGAAACAGAATACTACTCCTACCACCCCCACGAGAACCACTGCTTCTAAAACAGACACTACTACTCTTACCACTATCACGAGAGAACCTATGTGTACCACAGACCCTGCTATTCCTATCACCACCACGAGCACTGCGACTTCTACCACAGAAACTACTACTCGTAACACCACCATGGGCGCTCATACTTCTACCAAAGACACTACTACACCTTCAACCACCACGAGCGCTCATACTTCTACCAAAGACATTATTACTCCTAGAACCACTACGACCACCACTACTGCTATCACAAACGCTACTAATCCTACCACAACCACGGGAGCACCTACTTCTACCACAGACCCTGATATTCCTACCAACACCCTGAGCGCTCCTACTTCTACCACAGAAACTACTACTACTACCACCAACACGAGCACTCCTATTTCTACCACGGAAACTACTAATTCTCCCTCCACCACGAGCACAGCTTCTACTACCACAGAGAACACTACTCTTACCACCACCACCAGTGCTCCTACTTCTACCACAGACACTACTACTCCAAGCACCTCCACGAGCACTCCTACATCTACCACAGACAGTACTACTCCTACCAACAAAATGAGCACTCCTACTTCTACCAAAGAAACTACTATCCTACCAGCACCATGAGCACTCCTACTTCTACCACAGAACATGCAACTCCAAGCACCACCACAGGCGATACTACTTCTAGCACAAAACCTGCTATTCCTACCACCACCACGAGTGCAACTACTTGTACCACAAAATATGCTACTCCTTCCAACACGATGAGAGCACCTAATTCTACCACAGGCCCTGCTACTCCTACCTCCATCACGAGCGATCATACTTCTACCCCAGAATCTACTGCTCCTACCACCAAGAGTGCTCCTACTTCTACCAAAGAAACTACTAGTTCTCCCACCCCCACGAGCACAACTACTTCTACCAGAGCACTACTACTCCTACCACCAGAACGAGAGCCACTACTTCTACCCTAGAAACTACTACTACCACAAACACCACGAGTGCTTCTTCTTCTACCACAAAACCTGTTATGCCTACCACCACCACGAGCGATCCTACTTCTACCACAGACACTACTACACCTACCACCACCACGAGCAATCCTACTTCTACCACAGAATCAACTACTCCTAACACCACCACGAGCGCTCCTGCTTCTACCACAGAAAGTACTACTCCTACCACCAGCACGAGCGCAACAACTTCTACTACAGACACTAATACACCTACAACCAAGATGAGTGCTCCTACTTCTACCACAGTCACCACTACTCCCACCAACACCACGAGTGCTCCTACTTCTACCACAGACAGTCCTACTCCTACCACCACCACGAGCGCTCCTACCTCTAAGGAAGTATCTAGTACTCTGAACACCACCACGAGCTCTCCTACTTCTACTAGAGAAACTACTACTACCAAGACCACGAACGCTCCTACTTCTTCCACAGACTGTGCAACTCCTACCACCACCAAGTGTGCTCCTACTTCTAACACAGAACATGCTGCTCCTACCACCACCACGAGCAAAACTACTTCTAACAGAGACCCTGCTACTCGTACCACCACGAGAGCACCTACTTCTACCACAGGCACGGCAACTCCTACCACCACAATGAGCGCTCCTAATTCAACCACAGAAACTAAAACACCCACCAGCACCACGAGCGCCCCTACTTCTAGTACAGACTCTAGTACTCCTACCACCAACAGGAACGCTCCTACTTCTACCACAGAAACTACTACTAATACCACGGGAACGAGCACAACATCTTCTACCACAGACAGAACTATTCCTACCACCACCACGAGTTCCCGTACTTCTACCACAGACAATACTACTACCTCCACCAGGAGCACAAGTACTTCTAGCACACAAACTACTACTCCTACCACCACCACGAGTGCAACTACTACTACCACTGACACAACTACTCCTACCACCACCACGAGTTCGCATATTTCTACGAAAGACTTTGCTACTCCTACCTGCCTCACGATCACCAGTCCTTCAACCACAGAAATTACTACACCTACCACCAACAGAAGAACACCTCCTTGTACCACACACCCTGTTACTCCTACCACCACCAAGAGCACTCCTACTTCTACCACAGAAACTACTACTCCAACCACCACAACGAACACTCCTACTTCTACTGCAGAAAATACTGCTCCTATCACCACCACGAGCGAACTACATCTACCACAGACACTACTACTCCTTACACCATCACGAGCTCTCCTACTTCTACTAGAGGAACTACTACTACCAAGACCACGAGCGCTCCTATTTCTTCCACAGACTGTGCAACTCCTACCACCACCAAGGGCGCTCCTACTTCTCACACAGAACATGCTGCTCCTACCACCACCATGAGCAAAACTACTTCTAATAGAGACCCTGCTACTCGTAACACCACCCTGAGAGCACCTACTTCTACCACAGGCACTGCAACTCCTACCACCACAATGAGTGCTCCTAATTCAATCAAAGAAACAAAAACTCCCACCAGCACCACGAGTGCCCCTACTTCTACTACAGACACTAGTACTCCTACCACAACCAGGAACGCTCCTACTTCTACCACAGGAAGTACTACTAATACCACGGGAACGAGCACAACAACTTCTACCACAGACAGTGCTATTCCTACCACCACCACGAGCGATCCTACTTCTACCACAGACACTACTACACCTACCACCACCACGAGCAATCCTACTTCTACCACAGAATCAACTACTCCTAACACCACCACAAGCGCTCCTGCTTCTACCACAGAAAGTACTACTCCTACCACCAGCACGAGCGCAACAACTTCTACTACAGACACTAATACACCTACAACCAAGATGAGTGCTCCTACTTCTACCACAGTCACCACTACTCCCACCAACACCACGAGCGCTCCTACTTCTACCACAGACAGTCCTACTCCTACCACCACCACGAGCGCTCCAACCTCTAAGGAAGTATCTAGTACTCTGAACACCACCACGAGCTCTCCTACTTCTACTAGAGAAACTACTACTACCAAGACCACGAACGCTCCTACTTCTTCCACAGACTGTGCAACTCCTACCACCACCAAGTGCGCTCCTACTTCTAACACAGAACATGCTGCTCCTACCACCACCACGAGCAAAACTACTTCTAACAGAGACCCTGCTACTCGTAACACCACCCTGAGAGCACCTACTTCTACCACAGGCACTGCAACTCCTACCACCACAATGAGCGCTCCTAATTCAACCACAGAAACTAAAACTCCCACCAGCACCACGAGTGCCCCTACTTCTACTACAGACACTAGTACTCCTACCACCAACAGGAACGCTCCTACTTCTACCACAGAAACTAATACCAATACCACAGGAAGGAGCACAACAACTTCTACCACAGACAGAACTATTCCTACCACCACCACGAGTTCCCGTACTTCTACCACAGACAATACTACTACCTCCACCACGAGCACAAGTACTTCTAGCACATAAACTACTACTCCTACCACCACCACGAGTGCAACTACTACTACCACTGACACTACTACTCCTACCACCACCACGAGTGCGCATATTTCTACAAAAGACTTTACTACTCCTACCTGCCCCACGATCACCAGTCCTTCAACCACAGAAACTACTACACCTACCACCAACAGAAGAACACCTCCTTGTACCACACACCCTGTTACTCCTACCACCACCAAGAGCACTCCTACTTCTACCACAGAAACTACTACTCCAACCACCACAACGAACACTCCTACTTCTACTGCAGAAAATACTGCTCCTATCACCACCACGAGCGAACTACATCTACCACAGACACTACTACTCCTAACACCATCACGAGCGCTCCTACTTCTACCACAGACACTATTACTCCAAGAAGCACCATGAGTGATCTCCTCCCTCTACCACAGACACTACTCCTCCTAACAACACAACAAGCGCTCCTACTTCTATCAAAGAAACTATTACCCTACCACCACCACGAGCGCTCGTACCTCTAACAAAGTATCTAGTACTCTGAACACCACCACGAGCTCTCCTACTTCTACTAGAGGAACTACTACTACCAAGACCACGAGCGCTCCTATTTCTTCCACAGACTGTGCAACTCCTACCACCACCAAGTGCGCTCCTACTTCTCACACAGAACATGCTGCTCCTACCACCACCACGAGCAAAACTACTTCTAACAGAGACCTGCTACTCGTAACACCACCCTGAGAGCACCTACTTCTACCACAGGCACGGCAACTCCTACCACCACAATGAGCGCTCCTAATTCAACCACAGAAACAAAAACTCCCACCACCACCACGAGCGCCCCTACTTCTACTACAGACACTAGTACTCCTAACACAACCAGGAACGCTCCTACTTCTACCACAGGAACTACTACTAATACCACGGGAACGAGTACAACAACTTCTACCACAGACAGTACTATTGCTACCACCACCACGAGCTCTCCTACTTCTGCCACAGACACTACTACTCTTACCACCATCACGAGTGCAACTACTACTACCACTGAAACTACTATTCCTACCACCACCATGACTGCACATATGTCTACGAAAGTCATTACTACTCCTACCAACCACACGATCACCAGTCCTTCTACCACAGAAACTACTACTCCTACCTCCACCACAAGAGCACCTACTAGTTCCACAGACCCTGTGACTCCTACCACCACCAAGAGCACTCCTACTTCTACCACAGAAACCACTACTCCAACCACCACAACGAACACTGCTACTTCTACTGCAGAAACTACTGCTCCTACCACCACCACGAACGAACTACATCTACCACCGACACTACTATGCCTAACACCATCACGAGCGCTCCTACTTCTACCACAGACACTATTACTCCAAGAAACACCATGAGCTCTCCTCCCTCTACCATAGACACTACTCCTCCTACCAACACAACGAGCGCTCCTACTTCTATCAAAGAAACTACTACCCTACCACCACCATGAACGCTCCTTCTTCTACCACAGAACATGCAACTCAGACCACCACCACAAGTGTTACTACTTCTACCACAATACCTGCTTCTCCTACCACCACCGCGAGTGGATCTTCTTGTACCCCAAAACCTTCTACTCCTACCAACACAACAAGAGCACCTACTTCTACCACAGGCCCTGCTACCTCTACCTCCATCACGAGAGATCCTATTTCTACAACAGAAACTACTACTCCTACCAACAGGAAGAGAGCTCCTACTTCTTCTACAGAAACTATTATTTCTACTACCACCATGAGCGCAACTACTTCTACCACAGACCGTACTACTCCTACCACCACCCCGAGTGTAAGTACTTCTACCACAAACACTACTGCTCTTACCACCACCACGAGTGCAGATACTTCTACCACAGACACTAGTGTTCCTACCACCAACACTGGTGCCAGTACTTCTACCACAGAAACTACTACTCCTACACCCACCACGAGCGCAACTACTTCTACCACAGACATTTCTACTGCTATCACAACCATGAGCCTCCTACTTCTATCAGAGACCGTGCAATTACTACCAGGAGGACTAGCGCTCTTCCTTCTAACACAGACACTACTACGCCTACCTCCATCACTAGCCCTCCTACTTCTACCACCATACCTGCTACTTCTACCACCACCATGAGCACAACTACTTCTACCACAGACACTACGACTCCTGTCACCACCACGAATGCTCATACAAATACGAAACAGAATACTACTCCTACCACCCCCACGAGAACCACTGCTTCTAAAACAGACACTACTACTCTTACCACTATCACGAGAGAACCTATGTGTACCACAGACCCTGCTATTCCTATCACCACCAGGAGCACTGCGACTTCTACCACAGAAACTACTACTCGTAACACCACCATGGGCGCTCATACTTCTACCAAAGACACTACTACACCTTCAACCACCACGAGCGCTCATACTTCTACCAAAGACATTATTACTCCTAGAACCACTACGACCACCACTACTGCTATCACAAACGCTACTAATCCTACCACAACCACGGGAGCACCTACTTCTACCACAGACCCTGATATTCCTACCAACACCCTGAGCGCTCCTACTTCTACCACAGAAACTGCTACTACTACCACCAACACGAGCACTCCTATTTCTACCACGGAAACTACTAATTCTCCCTCCACCACGAGCACAGCTTCTACTACCACAGAGAACACTACTCTTACCACCACCACCAGTGCTCCTACTTCTACCACAGACACTACTACTCCAAGCACCTCCACGAGCACTCCTACATCTACCACAGACAGTACTACTCCTACCAACAAAATGAGCACTCCTACTTCTACCAAAGAAACTACTATCCTACCAGCACCATGAGCACTCCTACTTCTACCACAGAACATGCAACTCCAAGCACCACCACAGGCGATACTACTTCTAGCACAAAACCTGCTACTCCTACCACCACCACGAGTGCAACTACTTGTACCACAAAATATGCTACTCCTTCCAACACGATGAGAGCACCTAATTCTACCACAGGCCCTGCTACTCCTACCTCCATCACGAGCGATCATACTTCTACCCCAGAATCTACTGCTCCTACCACCAAGAGTGCTCCTACTTCTACCAAAGAAACTACTAGTTCTCCCACCCCCACGAGCACAACTACTTCTACCAGAGCACTACTACTCCTACCACCAGAACGAGAGCCACTACTTCTACCCTAGAAACTACTACTACCACAAACACCACGAGTGCTTCTTCTTCTACCACAAAACCTGTTATGCCTACCACCACCACAAGCGATCCTACTTCTACCACAGACACTACTACACCTACCACCACCACGAGCAATCCTACTTCTACCACAGAATCAACTACTCCTAACACCACCACGAGCGCTCCTGCTTCTACCACAGAAAGTACTACTCCTACCACCAGCACGAGCGCAACAACTTCTACTACAGACACTAATACACCTACAACCAAGATGAGTGCTCCTACTTCTACCACAGTCACCACTACTCCCACCAACACCACGAGTGCTCCTACTTCTACCACAGACAGTCCTACTCCTACCACCACCACGAGCGCTCCTACCTCTAAGGAAGTATCTAGTACTCTGAACACCACCACGAGCTCTCCTACTTCTACTAGAGAAACTACTACTACCAAGACCACGAACGCTCCTACTTCTTCCACAGACTGTGCAACTCCTACCACCACCAAGTGTGCTCCTACTTCTAACACAGAACATGCTGCTCCTACCACCACCACGAGCAAAACTACTTCTAACAGAGACCCTGCTACTCGTACCACCACGAGAGCACCTACTTCTACCACAGGCACGGCAACTCCTACCACCACAATGAGCGCTCCTAATTCAACCACAGAAACTAAAACACCCACCAGCACCACGAGCGCCCCTACTTCTAGTACAGACTCTAGTACTCCTACCACCAACAGGAACGCTCCTACTTCTACCACAGAAACTACTACTAATACCACGGGAACGAGCACAACATCTTCTACCACAGACAGAACTATTCCTACCACCACCACGAGTTCCCGTACTTCTACCACAGACAATACTACTACCTCCACCAGGAGCACAAGTACTTCTAGCACACAAACTACTACTCCTACCACCACCACGAGTGCAACTACTACTACCACTGACACAACTACTCCTACCACCACCACGAGTTCGCATATTTCTACGAAAGACTTTGCTACTCCTACCTGCCTCACGATCACCAGTCCTTCAACCACAGAAATTACTACACCTACCACCAACAGAAGAACACCTCCTTGTACCACACACCCTGTTACTCCTACCACCACCAAGAGCACTCCTACTTCTACCACAGAAACTACTACTCCAACCACCACAACGAACACTCCTACTTCTACTGCAGAAAATACTGCTCCTATCACCACCACGAGCGAACTACATCTACCACAGACACTACTACTCCTTACACCATCACGAGCTCTCCTACTTCTACTAGAGGAACTACTACTACCAAGACCACGAGCGCTCCTATTTCTTCCACAGACTGTGCAACTCCTACCACCACCAAGGGCGCTCCTACTTCTCACACAGAACATGCTGCACCTACCACCACCATGAGCAAAACTACTTCTAATAGAGACCCTGCTACTCGTAACACCACCCTGAGAGCACCTACTTCTACCACAGGCACTGCAACTCCTACCACCACAATGAGTGCTCCTAATTCAATCAAAGAAACAAAAACTCCCACCAGCACCACGAGTGCCCCTACTTCTACTACAGACACTAGTACTCCTACCACAACCAGGAACGCTCCTACTTCTACCACAGGAAGTACTACTAATACCACGGGAACGAGCACAACAACTTCTACCACAGACAGTGCTATTCCTACCACCACCACGAGCGATCCTACTTCTACCACAGACACTACTACACCTACCACCACCACGAGCAATCCTACTTCTACCACAGAATCAACTACTCCTAACACCACCACAAGCGCTCCTGCTTCTACCACAGAAAGTACTACTCCTACCACCAGCACGAGCGCAACAACTTCTACTACAGACACTAATACACCTACAACCAAGATGAGTGCTCCTACTTCTACCACAGTCACCACTACTCCCACCAACACCACGAGCGCTCCTACTTCTACCACAGACAGTCCTACTCCTACCACCACCACGAGCGCTCCAACCTCTAAGGAAGTATCTAGTACTCTGAACACCACCACGAGCTCTCCTACTTCTACTAGAGAAACTACTACTACCAAGACCACGAACGCTCCTACTTCTTCCACAGACTGTGCAACTCCTACCACCACCAAGTGCGCTCCTACTTCTAACACAGAACATGCTGCTCCTACCACCACCACGAGCAAAACTACTTCTAACAGAGACCCTGCTACTCGTAACACCACCCTGAGAGCACCTACTTCTACCACAGGCACTGCAACTCCTACCACCACAATGAGCGCTCCTAATTCAACCACAGAAACTAAAACTCCCACCAGCACCACGAGTGCCCCTACTTCTACTACAGACACTAGTACTCCTACCACCAACAGGAACGCTCCTACTTCTACCACAGGAAGTACTACTAATACCACGGGAACGAGCACAACAACTTCTACCACAGACAGTGCTATTCCTACCACCACCACGAGCTCTCCTACTTCTACCACAGACACTACTACTCCTACCACCACCACGAGTGCAACTACTACTACCACTGAAACTACTATTCCTACCACCACCATGAGTGCACATATGTCTACGAAAGTCATTACTACTACCAACCACACGATCACCAGTCCTTCTACCACAGAAACTACTACTCCTACCTCCACCACAAGAGCACCTACTTGTTCCACAGACCCTGTGACTCCTACCACCACCAAGAGCACTCCTACTTCTACCACAGAAACCACTACTCCAACAACCACAATGAACACTGCTACTTCTACTGCAGAAACTACTGCTCCTACCACCACCACGAGCGAACTACATCTACCACCAACACTACTATGCCTAACACCATCACGAGCGCTCCTACTTCTACCACAGACACTATTACTCCAAGAAACACCATGAGCTCTCCTCCCTCTACCATAGACACTACTCCTCCTACCAACACAACGAGCGCTCCTACTTCTATCAAAGAAACTACTACCCTACCACCACCATGAACGCTCCTACTTCTACCACAGAACATGCAACGCATACCACCACCACAAGTGTTACTACTTCTACCACAATACCTGCTTCTCCCACCACCACCGCGAGTGGATCTTCTTGTACCCCAAAACCTTCTACTCCTACCAACACAACGAGAGCACCTACTTCTACCACCGGCCCTGCTACCTCTACCTCCATCACGAGCGATTCTATTTCTACAACAGAAACTACTACTCCTACCAACAGGAAGAGAGCTCCTACTTCTTCTACAGAAACTACTATTCCTACTACCACCACGAGCGCAACTACTTCTACCACAGACCGTACTACTCCTACCACCACCCCGAGTGTAAGTACTTCTACCACAGACACTACTGCTCTTACCACCACCACGAGTGCAAATACTTCTACCACAGACACTAGTGTTCCTACCACCAACACTGGTGCCAGTACTTCTACCACAGAAACTACTACTCCTACACCCACCACGAGCGCAACTACTTCTACCACAGACATTTCTACTGCTATCACAACCATGAGCCTCCTACTTCTATCAGAGACCGTGCAATTACTACCAGGAGGACTAGCGCTCTTCCTTCTAACACAGACACTACTACGCCTACCTCCATCACTAGCCCTTCTACTTCTACCACCATACCTGCTACTTCTACCACCACCATGAGCACAACTACTTCTACCACAGACACTACGATTCCTGTCACCACCACAAATGCTCATACAAATACGAAAGAGAATACTACTCCTATCACCCCCACGAGAACCACTGCTTCTAACACAGACACTACTACTCTTACCACTATCACGAGAGAACCTATGTGTACCACAGACCCTGCTATTACTATCACCACCACGAGCACTGCGACGTCTACCACAGAAACTACTACTCGTAACACCACCATGGGCGCTCATACTTCTACCAAAGACACTACTACACCTTCAACCACCACGAGCGCTCATACTTCTACCAAAGACATTATTACTCCTAGAACCACTACGATCACCACTACTGCTATCTCGAACGCTACTAATCCTATCACAACCACGGGAGCACCTACTTCTACCACAGACCCTGATATTCCTACCAACACCCTGAGCTCTCCTACTTCTACCACAGAAACTACTACTACTACCACCAACACGAGCACTCCTACTTCTACCACGGAAACTACTAATTCTCCCTCCACCACGAGCACAGCTTCTACTACCACAGACAATACTACTCTTACAACCACCACCAGTGCTCCTACTTCTACCACAGAAACTACTACTACTACCACCAACACGAGCACTCCTACTTCTACCACGGAAACTACTAATTCTCCCTCCACCACGAGCACAGCTTCTACTACCACAGACAATACTACTCTTACAACCACCACCAGTGCTCCTACTTCTACCACAGACACTACTACTCCAAGCACCTCCACGAGCACTCCTACATCTACCACAGACACTACTACTCCTACCAACAAAATGAGAACTCCTTCTTCTACCAAAGAAACTACTACCCTACCACCACCATGAGCACTCCTACTTCTACCACAGAACATCCAACTCCAAGCACCACCACAGGCGATACTACTTCTAGCACAAAACCTGCTACTCCTACCACCACCACGAGTGCAACTACTTGTACCACAAAATATGCTACTCCTTCCAACACGACGAGAGCACCTACTTCTACCACAGGCCCTGCTACTCCTACCTCCATCACGAGCGATCATACTTCTACCCCAGAATCTACTGCTCCTACCACCAAGAGTGCTCCTACTTCCACCACAGAAACTGCTAGTTCTCCCACCCCCACGAGCACAACTACTTCTATCAGAGCACTACTACTCCTACCACCAGAACGAGAGCCACTACTTCTACCCTAGAAACTACTACTACCACAAACACCACGAGTGCTTCTTCTTCTACCACAAAACCTGTTATGCCTACCACCACCACGAGCGATCCTACTTCTACCACAGACACTACTACACCTACCACCACCACGAGCAATCCTACTTCTACCACAGAATCAACTACTCCTAACACCACCACAAGCGCTCCTGCTTCTACCACAGAAAGTACTACTCCTACCACCAGCACGAGCGCAACAACTTCTACTACAGACACTAATACACCTACAACCAAGATGAGTGCTCCTACTTCTACCACAGTCACCACTACTCCCACCAACACCACGAGCGCTCCTACTTCTACCACAGACAGTCCTACTCCTACCACCACCACGAGCGCTCCAACCTCTAAGGAAGTATCTAGTACTCTGAACACCACCACGAGCTCTCCTACTTCTACTAGAGAAACTACTACTACCAAGACCACGAACGCTCCTACTTCTTCCACAGACTGTGCAACTCCTACCACCACCAAGTGCGCTCCTACTTCTAACACAGAACATGCTGCTCCTACCACCACCACGAGCAAAACTACTTCTAACAGAGACCCTGCTACTCGTAACACCACCCTGAGAGCACCTACTTCTACCACAGGCACTGCAACTCCTACCACCACAATGAGCGCTCCTAATTCAACCACAGAAACTAAAACTCCCACCAGCACCACGAGTGCCCCTACTTCTACTACAGACACTAGTACTCCTACCACCAACAGGAACGCTCCTACTTCTACCACAGAAACTAATACCAATACCACAGGAAGGAGCACAACAACTTCTACCACAGACAGAACTATTCCTACCACCACCACGAGTTCCCGTACTTCTACCACAGACAATACTACTACCTCCACCACGAGCACAAGTACTTCTAGCACATAAACTACTACTCCTACCACCACCACGAGTGCAACTACTACTACCACTGACACTACTACTCCTACCACCACCACGAGTGCGCATATTTCTACGAAAGACTTTACTACTCCTACCTGCCCCACGATCACCAGTCCTTCAACCACAGAAACTACTACACCTACCACCAACAGAAGAACACCTCCTTGTACCACACACCCTGTTACTCCTACCACCACCAAGAGCACTCCTACTTCTACCACAGAAACTACTACTCCAACCACCACAACGAACACTCCTACTTCTACTGCAGAAAATACTGCTCCTATCACCACCACGAGCGAACTACATCTACCACAGACACTACTACTCCTAACACCATCACGAGCGCTCCTACTTCTACCACAGACACTATTACTCCAAGAAGCACCATGAGTGATCTCCTCCCTCTACCACAGACACTACTCCTCCTAACAACACAACAAGCGCTCCTACTTCTATCAAAGAAACTATTACCCTACCACCACCACGAGCGCTCGTACCTCTAACAAAGTATCTAGTACTCTGAACACCACCACGAGCTCTCCTACTTCTACTAGAGGAACTACTACTACCAAGACCACGAGCGCTCCTATTTCTTCCACAGACTGTGCAACTCCTACCACCACCAAGTGCGCTCCTACTTCTCACACAGAACATGCTGCTCCTACCACCACCATGAGCAAAACTACTTCTAACAGAGACCTGCTACTCGTAACACCACCCTGAGAGCACCTACTTCTACCACAGGCACGGCAACTCCTACCACCACAATGAGCGCTCCTAATTCAACCACAGAAACAAAAACTCCCACCACCACCACGAGCGCCCCTACTTCTACTACAGACACTAGTACTCCTAACACAACCAGGAACGCTCCTACTTCTACCACAGGAACTACTACTAATACCACGGGAACGAGTACAACAACTTCTACCACAGACAGTACTATTGCTACCACCACCACGAGCTCTCCTACTTCTGCCACAGACACTACTACTCTTACCACCATCACGAGTGCAACTACTACTACCACTGAAACTACTATTCCTACCACCACCATGACTGCACATATGTCTACGAAAGTCATTACTACTCCTACCAACCACACGATCACCAGTCCTTCTACCACAGAAACTACTACTCCTACCTCCACCACAAGAGCACCTACTAGTTCCACAGACCCTGTGACTCCTACCACCACCAAGAGCACTCCTACTTCTACCACAGAAACCACTACTCCAACCCCCACAACGAACACTGCTACTTCTACTGCAGAAACTACTGCTCCTACCACCACCACGAACGAACTACATCTACCACCGACACTACTATGCCTAACACCATCACGAGCGCTCCTACTTCTACCACAGACACTATTACTCCAAGAAACACCATGAGCTCTCCTCCCTCTACCATAGACACTACTCCTCCTACCAACACAACGAGCGCTCCTACTTCTATCAAAGAAACTACTACCCTACCACCACCATGAACGCTCCTTCTTCTACCACAGAACATGCAACTCAGACCACCACCACAAGTGTTACTACTTCTACCACAATACCTGCTTCTCCTACCACCACCGCGAGTGGATCTTCTTGTACCCCAAAACCTTCTACTCCTACCAACACAACGAGAGCACCTACTTCTACCACAGGCCCTGCTACCTCTACCTCCATCACGAGAGATCCTATTTCTACAACAGAAACTACTACTCCTACCAACAGGAAGAGAGCTCCTACTTCTTCTACAGAAACTATTATTTCTACTACCACCATGAGCGCAACTACTTCTACCACAGACCGTACTACTCCTACCACCACCCCGAGTGTAAGTACTTCTACCACAAACACTACTGCTCTTACCACCACCACGAGTGCAGATACTTCTACCACAGACACTAGTGTTCCTACCACCAACACTGGTGCCAGTACTTCTACCACAGAAACTACTACTCCTACACCCACCACGAGCGCAACTACTTCTACCACAGACATTTCTACTGCTATCACAACCATGAGCCTCCTACTTCTATCAGAGACCGTGCAATTACTACCAGGAGGACTAGCGCTCTTCCTTCTAACACAGACACTACTACGCCTACCTCCATCACTAGCCCTCCTACTTCTACCACCATACCTGCTACTTCTACCACCACCATGAGCACAACTACTTCTACCACAGACACTACGACTCCTGTCACCACCACGAATGCTCATACAAATACGAAACAGAATACTACTCCTACCACCCCCACGAGAACCACTGCTTCTAAAACAGACACTACTACTCTTACCACTATCACGAGAGAACCTATGTGTACCACAGACCCTGCTATTCCTATCACCACCACGAGCACTGCGACTTCTACCACAGAAACTACTACTCGTAACACCACCATGGGCGCTCATACTTCTACCAAAGACACTACTACACCTTCAACCACCACGAGCGCTCATACTTCTACCAAAGACATTATTACTCCTAGAACCACTACGACCACCACTACTGCTATCACAAACGCTACTAATCCTACCACAACCACGGGAGCACCTACTTCTACCACAGACCCTGATATTCCTACCAACACCCTGAGCGCTCCTACTTCTACCACAGAAACTACTACTACTACCACCAACACGAGCACTCCTATTTCTACCACGGAAACTACTAATTCTCCCTCCACCACGAGCACAGCTTCTACTACCACAGAGAACACTACTCTTACCACCACCACCAGTGCTCCTACTTCTACCACAGACACTACTACTCCAAGCACCTCCACGAGCACTCCTACATCTACCACAGACAGTACTACTCCTACCAACAAAATGAGCACTCCTACTTCTACCAAAGAAACTACTATCCTACCAGCACCATGAGCACTCCTACTTCTACCACAGAACATGCAACTCCAAGCACCACCACAGGCGATACTACTTCTAGCACAAAACCTGCTACTCCTACCACCACCACGAGTGCAACTACTTGTACCACAAAATATGCTACTCCTTCCAACACGATGAGAGCACCTAATTCTACCACAGGCCCTGCTACTCCTACCTCCATCACGAGCGATCATACTTCTACCCCAGAATCTACTGCTCCTACCACCAAGAGTGCTCCTACTTCTACCAAAGAAACTACTAGTTCTCCCACCCCCACGAGCACAACTACTTCTACCAGAGCACTACTACTCCTACCACCAGAACGAGAGCCACTACTTCTACCCTAGAAACTACTACTACCACAAACACCACGAGTGCTTCTTGTTCTACCACAAAACCTGTTATGCCTACCACCACCACGAGCGATCCTACTTCTACCACAGACACTACTACACCTACCACCACCACGAGCAATCCTACTTCTACCACAGAATCAACTACTCCTAACACCACCACGAGCGCTCCTGCTTCTACCACAGAAAGTACTACTCCTACCACCAGCACGAGCGCAACAACTTCTACTACAGACACTAATACACCTACAACCAAGATGAGTGCTCCTACTTCTACCACAGTCACCACTACTCCCACCAACACCACGAGTGCTCCTACTTCTACCACAGACAGTCCTACTCCTACCACCACCACGAGCGCTCCTACCTCTAAGGAAGTATCTAGTACTCTGAACACCACCACGAGCTCTCCTACTTCTACTAGAGAAACTACTACTACCAAGACCACGAACGCTCCTACTTCTTCCACAGACTGTGCAACTCCTACCACCACCAAGTGTGCTCCTACTTCTAACACAGAACATGCTGCTCCTACCACCACCACGAGCAAAACTACTTCTAACAGAGACCCTGCTACTCGTACCACCACGAGAGCACCTACTTCTACCACAGGCACGGCAACTCCTACCACCACAATGAGCGCTCCTAATTCAACCACAGAAACTAAAACACCCACCAGCACCACGAGCGCCCCTACTTCTAGTACAGACTCTAGTACTCCTACCACCAACAGGAACGCTCCTACTTCTACCACAGAAACTACTACTAATACCACGGGAACGAGCACAACATCTTCTACCACAGACAGAACTATTCCTACCACCACCACGAGTTCCCGTACTTCTACCACAGACAATACTACTACCTCCACCAGGAGCACAAGTACTTCTAGCACACAAACTACTACTCCTACCACCACCACGAGTGCAACTACTACTACCACTGACACAACTACTCCTACCACCACCACGAGTTCGCATATTTCTACGAAAGACTTTGCTACTCCTACCTGCCTCACGATCACCAGTCCTTCAACCACAGAAATTACTACACCTACCACCAACAGAAGAACACCTCCTTGTACCACACACCCTGTTACTCCTACCACCACCAAGAGCACTCCTACTTCTACCACAGAAACTACTACTCCAACCACCACAACGAACACTCCTACTTCTACTGCAGAAAATACTGCTCCTATCACCACCACGAGCGAACTACATCTACCACAGACACTACTACTCCTTACACCATCACGAGCTCTCCTACTTCTACTAGAGGAACTACTACTACCAAGACCACGAGCGCTCCTATTTCTTCCACAGACTGTGCAACTCCTACCACCACCAAGGGCGCTCCTACTTCTCACACAGAACATGCTGCTCCTACCACCACCATGAGCAAAACTACTTCTAATAGAGACCCTGCTACTCGTAACACCACCCTGAGAGCACCTACTTCTACCACAGGCACTGCAACTCCTACCACCACAATGAGTGCTCCTAATTCAATCAAAGAAACAAAAACTCCCACCAGCACCACGAGTGCCCCTACTTCTACTACAGACACTAGTACTCCTACCACAACCAGGAACGCTCCTACTTCTACCACAGGAAGTACTACTAATACCACGGGAACGAGCACAACAACTTCTACCACAGACAGTGCTATTCCTACCACCACCACGAGCGATCCTACTTCTACCACAGACACTACTACACCTACCACCACCACGAGCAATCCTACTTCTACCACAGAATGAACTACTCCTAACACCACCACAAGCGCTCCTGCTTCTACCACAGAAAGTACTACTCCTACCACCAGCACGAGCGCAACAACTTCTACTACAGACACTAATACACCTACAACCAAGATGAGTGCTCCTACTTCTACCACAGTCACCACTACTCCCACCAACACCACGAGCGCTCCTACTTCTACCACAGACAGTCCTACTCCTACCACCACCACGAGCGCTCCAACCTCTAAGGAAGTATCTAGTACTCTGAACACCACCACGAGCTCTCCTACTTCTACTAGAGAAACTACTACTACCAAGACCACGAACGCTCCTACTTCTTCCACAGACTGTGCAACTCCTACCACCACCAAGTGCGCTCCTACTTCTAACACAGAACATGCTGCTCCTACCACCACCACGAGCAAAACTACTTCTAACAGAGACCCTGCTACTCGTAACACCACCCTGAGAGCACCTACTTCTACCACAGGCACTGCAACTCCTACCACCACAATGAGCGCTCCTAATTCAACCACAGAAACTAAAACTCCCACCAGCACCACGAGTGCCCCTACTTCTACTACAGACACTAGTACTCCTACCACCAACAGGAACGCTCCTACTTCTACCACAGAAACTAATACCAATACCACAGGAAGGAGCACAACAACTTCTACCACAGACAGAACTATTCCTACCACCACCACGAGTTCCCGTACTTCTACCACAGACAATACTACTACCTCCACCACGAGCACAAGTACTTCTAGCACATAAACTACTACTCCTACCACCACCACGAGTGCAACTACTACTACCACTGACACTACTACTCCTACCACCACCACGAGTGCGCATATTTCTACGAAAGACTTTACTACTCCTACCTGCCCCACGATCACCAGTCCTTCAACCACAGAAACTACTACACCTACCACCAACAGAAGAACACCTCCTTGTACCACACACCCTGTTACTCCTACCACCACCAAGAGCACTCCTACTTCTACCACAGAAACTACTACTCCAACCACCACAACGAACACTCCTACTTCTACTGCAGAAAATACTGCTCCTATCACCACCACGAGCGAACTACATCTACCACAGACACTACTACTCCTAACACCATCACGAGCGCTCCTACTTCTACCACAGACACTATTACTCCAAGAAGCACCATGAGTGATCTCCTCCCTCTACCACAGACACTACTCCTCCTAACAACACAACAAGCGCTCCTACTTCTATCAAAGAAACTATTACCCTACCACCACCACGAGCGCTCGTACCTCTAACAAAGTATCTAGTACTCTGAACACCACCACGAGCTCTCCTACTTCTACTAGAGGAACTACTACTACCAAGACCACGAGCGCTCCTATTTCTTCCACAGACTGTGCAACTCCTACCACCACCAAGTGCGCTCCTACTTCTCACACAGAACATGCTGCTCCTACCACCACCATGAGCAAAACTACTTCTAACAGAGACCTGCTACTCGTAACACCACCCTGAGAGCACCTACTTCTACCACAGGCACGGCAACTCCTACCACCACAATGAGCGCTCCTAATTCAACCACAGAAACAAAAACTCCCACCACCACCACGAGCGCCCCTACTTCTACTACAGACACTAGTACTCCTAACACAACCAGGAACGCTCCTACTTCTACCACAGGAACTACTACTAATACCACGGGAACGAGTACAACAACTTCTACCACAGACAGTACTATTGCTACCACCACCACGAGCTCTCCTACTTCTGCCACAGACACTACTACTCTTACCACCATCACGAGTGCAACTACTACTACCACTGAAACTACTATTCCTACCACCACCATGACTGCACATATGTCTACGAAAGTCATTACTACTCCTACCAACCACACGATCACCAGTCCTTCTACCACAGAAACTACTACTCCTACCTCGACCACAAGAGCACCTACTAGTTCCACAGACCCTGTGACTCCTACCACCACCAAGAGCACTCCTACTTCTACCACAGAAACCACTACTCCAACCCCCACAACGAACACTGCTACTTCTACTGCAGAAACTACTGCTCCTACCACCACCACGAACGAACTACATCTACCACCGACACTACTATGCCTAACACCATCACGAGCGCTCCTACTTCTACCACAGACACTATTACTCCAAGAAACACCATGAGCTCTCCTCCCTCTACCATAGACACTACTCCTCCTACCAACACAACGAGCGCTCCTACTTCTATCAAAGAAACTACTACCCTACCACCACCATGAACGCTCCTTCTTCTACCACAGAACATGCAACTCAGACCACCACCACAAGTGTTACTACTTCTACCACAATACCTGCTTCTCCTACCACCACCGCGAGTGGATCTTCTTGTACCCCAAAACCTTCTACTCCTACCAACACAACGAGAGCACCTACTTCTACCACAGGCCCTGCTACCTCTACCTCCATCACGAGAGATCCTATTTCTACAACAGAAACTACTACTCCTACCAACAGGAAGAGAGCTCCTACTTCTTCTACAGAAACTATTATTTCTACTACCACCATGAGCGCAACTACTTCTACCACAGACCGTACTACTCCTACCACCACCCCGAGTGTAAGTACTTCTACCACAAACACTACTGCTCTTACCACCACCACGAGTGCAGATACTTCTACCACAGACACTAGTGTTCCTACCACCAACACTGGTGCCAGTACTTCTACCACAGAAACTACTACTCCTACACCCACCACGAGCGCAACTACTTCTACCACAGACATTTCTACTGCTATCACAACCATGAGCCTCCTACTTCTATCAGAGACCGTGCAATTACTACCAGGAGGACTAGCGCTCTTCCTTCTAACACAGACACTACTACGCCTACCTCCATCACTAGCCCTCCTACTTCTACCACCATACCTGCTACTTCTACCACCACCATGAGCACAACTACTTCTACCACAGACACTACGACTCCTGTCACCACCACGAATGCTCATACAAATACGAAACAGAATACTACTCCTACCACCCCCACGAGAACCACTGCTTCTAAAACAGACACTACTACTCTTACCACTATCACGAGAGAACCTATGTGTACCACAGACCCTGCTATTCCTATCACCACCACGAGCACTGCGACTTCTACCACAGAAACTACTACTCGTAACACCACCATGGGCGCTCATACTTCTACCAAAGACACTACTACACCTTCAACCACCACGAGCGCTCATACTTCTACCAAAGACATTATTACTCCTAGAACCACTACGACCACCACTACTGCTATCACAAACGCTACTAATCCTACCACAACCACGGGAGCACCTACTTCTACCACAGACCCTGATATTCCTACCAACACCCTGAGCGCTCCTACTTCTACCACAGAAACTACTACTACTACCACCAACACGAGCACTCCTATTTCTACCACGGAAACTACTAATTCTCCCTCCACCACGAGCACAGCTTCTACTACCACAGAGAACACTACTCTTACCACCACCACCAGTGCTCCTACTTCTACCACAGACACTACTACTCCAAGCACCTCCACGAGCACTCCTACATCTACCACAGACAGTACTACTCCTACCAACAAAATGAGCACTCCTACTTCTACCAAAGAAACTACTATCCTACCAGCACCATGAGCACTCCTACTTCTACCACAGAACATGCAACTCCAAGCACCACCACAGGCGATACTACTTCTAGCACAAAACCTGCTACTCCTACCACCACCACGAGTGCAACTACTTGTACCACAAAATATGCTACTCCTTCCAACACGATGAGAGCACCTAATTCTACCACAGGCCCTGCTACTCCTACCTCCATCACGAGCGATCATACTTCTACCCCAGAATCTACTGCTCCTACCACCAAGAGTGCTCCTACTTCTACCAAAGAAACTACTAGTTCTCCCACCCCCACGAGCACAACTACTTCTACCAGAGCACTACTACTCCTACCACCAGAACGAGAGCCACTACTTCTACCCTAGAAACTACTACTACCACAAACACCACGAGTGCTTCTTGTTCTACCACAAAACCTGTTATGCCTACCACCACCACGAGCGATCCTACTTCTACCACAGACACTACTACACCTACCACCACCACGAGCAATCCTACTTCTACCACAGAATCAACTACTCCTAACACCACCACGAGCGCTCCTGCTTCTACCACAGAAAGTACTACTCCTACCACCAGCACGAGCGCAACAACTTCTACTACAGACACTAATACACCTACAACCAAGATGAGTGCTCCTACTTCTACCACAGTCACCACTACTCCCACCAACACCACGAGTGCTCCTACTTCTACCACAGACAGTCCTACTCCTACCACCACCACGAGCGCTCCTACCTCTAAGGAAGTATCTAGTACTCTGAACACCACCACGAGCTCTCCTACTTCTACTAGAGAAACTACTACTACCAAGACCACGAACGCTCCTACTTCTTCCACAGACTGTGCAACTCCTACCACCACCAAGTGTGCTCCTACTTCTAACACAGAACATGCTGCTCCTACCACCACCACGAGCAAAACTACTTCTAACAGAGACCCTGCTACTCGTACCACCACGAGAGCACCTACTTCTACCACAGGCACGGCAACTCCTACCACCACAATGAGCGCTCCTAATTCAACCACAGAAACTAAAACACCCACCAGCACCACGAGCGCCCCTACTTCTAGTACAGACTCTAGTACTCCTACCACCAACAGGAACGCTCCTACTTCTACCACAGAAACTACTACTAATACCACGGGAACGAGCACAACATCTTCTACCACAGACAGAACTATTCCTACCACCACCACGAGTTCCCGTACTTCTACCACAGACAATACTACTACCTCCACCAGGAGCACAAGTACTTCTAGCACACAAACTACTACTCCTACCACCACCACGAGTGCAACTACTACTACCACTGACACAACTACTCCTACCACCACCACGAGTTCGCATATTTCTACGAAAGACTTTGCTACTCCTACCTGCCTCACGATCACCAGTCCTTCAACCACAGAAATTACTACACCTACCACCAACAGAAGAACACCTCCTTGTACCACACACCCTGTTACTCCTACCACCACCAAGAGCACTCCTACTTCTACCACAGAAACTACTACTCCAACCACCACAACGAACACTCCTACTTCTACTGCAGAAAATACTGCTCCTATCACCACCACGAGCGAACTACATCTACCACAGACACTACTACTCCTTACACCATCACGAGCTCTCCTACTTCTACTAGAGGAACTACTACTACCAAGACCACGAGCGCTCCTATTTCTTCCACAGACTGTGCAACTCCTACCACCACCAAGGGCGCTCCTACTTCTCACACAGAACATGCTGCTCCTACCACCACCATGAGCAAAACTACTTCTAATAGAGACCCTGCTACTCGTAACACCACCCTGAGAGCACCTACTTCTACCACAGGCACTGCAACTCCTACCACCACAATGAGTGCTCCTAATTCAATCAAAGAAACAAAAACTCCCACCAGCACCACGAGTGCCCCTACTTCTACTACAGACACTAGTACTCCTACCACAACCAGGAACGCTCCTACTTCTACCACAGGAAGTACTACTAATACCACGGGAACGAGCACAACAACTTCTACCACAGACAGTGCTATTCCTACCACCACCACGAGCGATCCTACTTCTACCACAGACACTACTACACCTACCACCACCACGAGCAATCCTACTTCTACCACAGAATGAACTACTCCTAACACCACCACAAGCGCTCCTGCTTCTACCACAGAAAGTACTACTCCTACCACCAGCACGAGCGCAACAACTTCTACTACAGACACTAATACACCTACAACCAAGATGAGTGCTCCTACTTCTACCACAGTCACCACTACTCCCACCAACACCACGAGCGCTCCTACTTCTACCACAGACAGTCCTACTCCTACCACCACCACGAGCGCTCCAACCTCTAAGGAAGTATCTAGTACTCTGAACACCACCACGAGCTCTCCTACTTCTACTAGAGAAACTACTACTACCAAGACCACGAACGCTCCTACTTCTTCCACAGACTGTGCAACTCCTACCACCACCAAGTGCGCTCCTACTTCTAACACAGAACATGCTGCTCCTACCACCACCACGAGCAAAACTACTTCTAACAGAGACCCTGCTACTCGTAACACCACCCTGAGAGCACCTACTTCTACCACAGGCACTGCAACTCCTACCACCACAATGAGCGCTCCTAATTCAACCACAGAAACTAAAACTCCCACCAGCACCACGAGTGCCCCTACTTCTACTACAGACACTAGTACTCCTACCACCAACAGGAACGCTCCTACTTCTACCACAGGAAGTACTACTAATACCACGGGAACGAGCACAACAACTTCTACCACAGACAGTGCTATTCCTACCACCACCACGAGCTCTCCTACTTCTACCACAGACACTACTACTCCTACCACCACCACGAGTGCAACTACTACTACCACTGAAACTACTATTCCTACCACCACCATGAGTGCACATATGTCTACGAAAGTCATTACTACTACCAACCACACGATCACCAGTCCTTCTACCACAGAAACTACTACTCCTACCTCCACCACAAGAGCACCTACTTGTTCCACAGACCCTGTGACTCCTACCACCACCAAGAGCACTCCTACTTCTACCACAGAAACCACTACTCCAACAACCACAATGAACACTGCTACTTCTACTGCAGAAACTACTGCTCCTACCACCACCACGAGCGAACTACATCTACCACCAACACTACTATGCCTAACACCATCACGAGCGCTCCTACTTCTACCACAGACACTATTACTCCAAGAAACACCATGAGCTCTCCTCCCTCTACCATAGACACTACTCCTCCTACCAACACAACGAGCGCTCCTACTTCTATCAAAGAAACTACTACCCTACCACCACCAAGAACGCTCCTACTTCTACCACAGAACATGCAACGCATACCACCACCACAAGTGTTACTACTTCTACCACAATACCTGCTTCTCCCACCACCACCGCGAGTGGATCTTCTTGTACCCCAAAACCTTCTACTCCTACCAACACAACGAGAGCACCTACTTCTACCACCGGCCCTGCTACCTCTACCTCCATCACGAGCGATTCTATTTCTACAACAGAAACTACTACTCCTACCAACAGGAAGAGAGCTCCTACTTCTTCTACAGAAACTACTATTCCTACTACCACCACGAGCGCAACTACTTCTACCACAGACCGTACTACTCCTACCACCACCCCGAGTGTAAGTACTTCTACCACAGACACTACTGCTCTTACCACCACCACGAGTGCAAATACTTCTACCACAGACACTAGTGTTCCTACCACCAACACTGGTGCCAGTACTTCTACCACAGAAACTACTACTCCTACACCCACCACGAGCGCAACTACTTCTACCACAGACATTTCTACTGCTATCACAACCATGAGCCTCCTACTTCTATCAGAGACCGTGCAATTACTACCAGGAGGACTAGCGCTCTTCCTTCTAACACAGACACTACTACGCCTACCTCCATCACTAGCCCTTCTACTTCTACCACCATACCTGCTACTTCTACCACCACCATGAGCACAACTACTTCTACCACAGACACTACGATTCCTGTCTCCACCACAAATGCTCATACAAATACGAAAGAGAATACTACTCCTACCACCCCCATGAGAACCACTGCTTCTAACACAGACACTACTACTCTTACCACTATCACGAGAGAACCTATTTGTACCACAGACCCTGCTATTCCTATCACCACCACGAGCACTGCGACTTCTACCACAGAAACTACTACTCGTAACACCAACATGGGCGCTCATACTTCTACCAAAGACACTACTACACCTTCAACAACCACGAGCGCTCATACTTCTACCAAAGACATTATTACTCCTAGAACCACTACGATCACCACTACTGCTATCTCGAACGCTACTAATCCTATCACAACCACGGGAGCACCTACTTCTACCACAGACCCTGATATTCCTACCAACACCCTGAGCTCTCCTACTTCTACCACAGAAACTACTACTACTACCACCAACACGAGCACTCCTACTTCTACCAAGGAAACTACTAATTCTCCCTCCACCACGAGCACAGCTTCTACTACCACAGACAATACTACTCTTACAACCACCACCAGTGCTCCTACTTCTACCACAGAAACTACTACTACTACCACCAACACGAGCACTCCTACTTCTACCACGGAAACTACTAATTCTCCCTCCACCACGAGCACAGCTTCTACTACCACAGACAATACTACTCTTACAACCACCACCAGTGCTCCTACTTCTACCACAGACACTACTACTCCAAGCACCTCCACGAGCACTCCTACATCTACCACAGACACTACTACTCCTACCAACAAAATGAGAACTCCTTCTTCTACCAAAGAAACTACTACCCTACCACCACCATGAGCACTCGTACTTCTACCACAGAACATCCAACTCCAAGCACCACCACAGGCGATACTACTTCTAGCACAAAACCTGCTACTCCTACCACCACCACGAGTGCAACTACTTGTACCACAAAATATGCTACTCCTTCCAACACGACGAGAGCACCTACTTCTACCACAGGCCCTGCTACTCCTACCTCCATCACGAGCGATCATACTTCTACCCCAGAATCTACTGCTCCTACCACCAAGAGTGCTCCTACTTCCACCACAGAAACTGCTAGTTCTCCCACCACCACGAGCACAACTACTTCTATCAGAGCACTACTACTCCTACCACCAGAACGAGAGCCACTACTTCTACCCTAGAAACTACTACTACCACAAACACCACGAGTGCTTCTTCTTCTACCACAAAACCTGTTATGCCTACCACCACCACGAGCGATCCTACTTCTACCACAGACACTACTACACCTACCACCACCACGAGCAATCCTACTTCTACCACAGAATGAACTACTCCTAACACCACCACAAGCGCTCCTGCTTCTACCACAGAAAGTACTACTCCTACCACCAGCACGAGCGCAACAACTTCTACTACAGACACTAATACACCTACAACCAAGATGAGTGCTCCTACTTCTACCACAGTCACCACTACTCCCACCAACACCACGAGCGCTCCTACTTCTACCACAGACAGTCCTACTCCTACCACCACCACGAGCGCTCCAACCTCTAAGGAAGTATCTAGTACTCTGAACACCACCACGAGCTCTCCTACTTCTACTAGAGAAACTACTACTACCAAGACCACGAACGCTCCTACTTCTTCCACAGACTGTGCAACTCCTACCACCACCAAGTGCGCTCCTACTTCTAACACAGAACATGCTGCTCCTACCACCACCACGAGCAAAACTACTTCTAACAGAGACCCTGCTACTCGTAACACCACCCTGAGAGCACCTACTTCTACCACAGGCACTGCAACTCCTACCACCACAATGAGCGCTCCTAATTCAACCACAGAAACTAAAACTCCCACCAGCACCACGAGTGCCCCTACTTCTACTACAGACACTAGTACTCCTACCACCAACAGGAACGCTCCTACTTCTACCACAGAAACTAATACCAATACCACAGGAAGGAGCACAACAACTTCTACCACAGACAGAACTATTCCTACCACCACCACGAGTTCCCGTACTTCTACCACAGACAATACTACTACCTCCACCACGAGCACAAGTACTTCTAGCACATAAACTACTACTCCTACCACCACCACGAGTGCAACTACTACTACCACTGACACTACTACTCCTACCACCACCACGAGTGCGCATATTTCTACGAAAGACTTTACTACTCCTACCTGCCCCACGATCACCAGTCCTTCAACCACAGAAACTACAACACCTACCACCAACAGAAGAACACCTCCTTGTACCACACACCCTGTTACTCCTACCACCACCAAGAGCACTCCTACTTCTACCACAGAAACTACTACTCCAACCACCACAACGAACACTCCTACTTCTACTGCAGAAAATACTGCTCCTATCACCACCACGAGCGAACTACATCTACCACAGACACTACTACTCCTAACACCATCACGAGCGCTCCTACTTCTACCACAGACACTATTACTCCAAGAAGCACCATGAGTGATCTCCTCCCTCTACCACAGACACTACTCCTCCTAACAACACAACAAGCGCTCCTACTTCTATCAAAGAAACTATTACCCTACCACCACCACGAGCGCTCGTACCTCTAACAAAGTATCTAGTACTCTGAACACCACCACGAGCTCTCCTACTTCTACTAGAGGAACTACTACTACCAAGACCACGAGCGCTCCTATTTCTTCCACAGACTGTGCAACTCCTACCACCACCAAGTGCGCTCCTACTTCTCACACAGAACATGCTGCTCCTACCACCACCATGAGCAAAACTACTTCTAACAGAGACCTGCTACTCGTAACACCACCCTGAGAGCACCTACTTCTACCACAGGCACGGCAACTCCTACCACCACAATGAGCGCTCCTAATTCAACCACAGAAACAAAAACTCCCACCACCACCACGAGCGCCCCTACTTCTACTACAGACACTAGTACTCCTAACACAACCAGGAACGCTCCTACTTCTACCACAGGAACTACTACTAATACCACGGGAACGAGTACAACAACTTCTACCACAGACAGTACTATTGCTACCACCACCACGAGCTCTCCTACTTCTGCCACAGACACTACTACTCTTACCACCATCACGAGTGCAACTACTACTACCACTGAAACTACTATTCCTACCACCACCATGACTGCACATATGTCTACGAAAGTCATTACTACTCCTACCAACCACACGATCACCAGTCCTTCTACCACAGAAACTACTACTCCTACCTCCACCACAAGAGCACCTACTAGTTCCACAGACCCTGTGACTCCTACCACCACCAAGAGCACTCCTACTTCTACCACAGAAACCACTACTCCAACCACCACAACGAACACTGCTACTTCTACTGCAGAAACTACTGCTCCTACCACCACCACGAACGAACTACATCTACCACCGACACTACTATGCCTAACACCATCACGAGCGATCCTACTTCTACCACAGACACTATTACTCCAAGAAACACCATGAGCTCTCCTCCCTCTACCATAGACACTACTCCTCCTACCAACACAACGAGCGCTCCTACTTCTATCAAAGAAACTACTAACCTACCACCAACATGAACGCTCCTACTTCTACCACAGAACATGCAACTCAGACCACCACCACAAGTGTTACTACTTCTACCACAATACCTGCTTCTCCTACCACCACCGCGAGTGGATCTTCTTGTACCCCAAAACCTTCTACTCCTACCAACACAACGAGAGCACCTACTTCTACCACAGGCCCTGCTACCTCTACCTCCATCACGAGAGATCCTATTTCTACAACAGAAACTACTACTCCTACCAACAGGAAGAGAGCTCCTACTTCTTCTACAGAAACTATTATTTCTACTACCACCATGAGCGCAACTACTTCTACCACAGACCGTACTACTCCTACCACCACCCCGAGTGTAAGTACTTCTACCACAAACACTACTGCTCTTACCACCACCACGAGTGCAGATACTTCTACCACAGACACTAGTGTTCCTACCACCAACACTGGTGCCAGTACTTCTACCACAGAAACTACTACTCCTACACCCACCACGAGCGCAACTACTTCTACCACAGACATTTCTACTGCTATCACAACCATGAGCCTCCTACTTCTATCAGAGACCGTGCAATTACTACCAGGAGGACTAGCGCTCTTCCTTCTAACACAGACACTACTACGCCTACCTCCATCACTAGCCCTCCTACTTCTACCACCATACCTGCTACTTCTACCACCACCATGAGCACAACTACTTCTACCACAGACACTACGACTCCTGTCACCACCACGAATGCTCATACAAATACGAAACAGAATACTACTCCTACCACCCCCACGAGAACCACTGCTTCTAAAACAGACACTACTACTCTTACCACTATCACGAGAGAACCTATGTGTACCACAGACCCTGCTATTCCTATCACCACCAGGAGCACTGCGACTTCTACCACAGAAACTACTACTCGTAACACCACCATGGGCGCTCATACTTCTACCAAAGACACTACTACACCTTCAACCACCACGAGCGCTCATACTTCTACCAAAGACATTATTACTCCTAGAACCACTACGACCACCACTACTGCTATCACAAACGCTACTAATCCTACCACAACCACGGGAGCACCTACTTCTACCACAGACCCTGATATTCCTACCAACACCCTGAGCGCTCCTACTTCTACCACAGAAACTACTACTACTACCACCAACACGAGCACTCCTATTTCTACCACGGAAACTACTAATTCTCCCTCCACCACGAGCACAGCTTCTACTACCACAGAGAACACTACTCTTACCACCACCACCAGTGCTCCTACTTCTACCACAGACACTACTACTCCAAGCACCTCCACGAGCACTCCTACATCTACCACAGACAGTACTACTCCTACCAACAAAATGAGCACTCCTACTTCTACCAAAGAAACTACTATCCTACCAGCACCATGAGCACTCCTACTTCTACCACAGAACATGCAACTCCAAGCACCACCACAGGCGATACTACTTCTAGCACAAAACCTGCTACTCCTACCACCACCACGAGTGCAACTACTTGTACCACAAAATATGCTACTCCTTCCAACACGATGAGAGCACCTAATTCTACCACAGGCCCTGCTACTCCTACCTCCATCACGAGCGATCATACTTCTACCCCAGAATCTACTGCTCCTACCACCAAGAGTGCTCCTACTTCTACCAAAGAAACTACTAGTTCTCCCACCCCCACGAGCACAACTACTTCTACCAGAGCACTACTACTCCTACCACCAGAACGAGAGCCACTACTTCTACCCTAGAAACTACTACTACCACAAACACCACGAGTGCTTCTTGTTCTACCACAAAACCTGTTATGCCTACCACCACCACGAGCGATCCTACTTCTACCACAGACACTACTACACCTACCACCACCACGAGCAATCCTACTTCTACCACAGAATCAACTACTCCTAACACCACCACGAGCGCTCCTGCTTCTACCACAGAAAGTACTACTCCTACCACCAGCACGAGCGCAACAACTTCTACTACAGACACTAATACACCTACAACCAAGATGAGTGCTCCTACTTCTACCACAGTCACCACTACTCCCACCAACACCACGAGTGCTCCTACTTCTACCACAGACAGTCCTACTCCTACCACCACCACGAGCGCTCCTACCTCTAAGGAAGTATCTAGTACTCTGAACACCACCACGAGCTCTCCTACTTCTACTAGAGAAACTACTACTACCAAGACCACGAACGCTCCTACTTCTTCCACAGACTGTGCAACTCCTACCACCACCAAGTGTGCTCCTACTTCTAACACAGAACATGCTGCTCCTACCACCACCACGAGCAAAACTACTTCTAACAGAGACCCTGCTACTCGTACCACCACGAGAGCACCTACTTCTACCACAGGCACGGCAACTCCTACCACCACAATGAGCGCTCCTAATTCAACCACAGAAACTAAAACACCCACCAGCACCACGAGCGCCCCTACTTCTAGTACAGACTCTAGTACTCCTACCACCAACAGGAACGCTCCTACTTCTACCACAGAAACTACTACTAATACCACGGGAACGAGCACAACATCTTCTACCACAGACAGAACTATTCCTACCACCACCACGAGTTCCCGTACTTCTACCACAGACAATACTACTACCTCCACCAGGAGCACAAGTACTTCTAGCACACAAACTACTACTCCTACCACCACCACGAGTGCAACTACTACTACCACTGACACAACTACTCCTACCACCACCACGAGTTCGCATATTTCTACGAAAGACTTTGCTACTCCTACCTGCCTCACGATCACCAGTCCTTCAACCACAGAAATTACTACACCTACCACCAACAGAAGAACACCTCCTTGTACCACACACCCTGTTACTCCTACCACCACCAAGAGCACTCCTACTTCTACCACAGAAACTACTACTCCAACCACCACAACGAACACTCCTACTTCTACTGCAGAAAATACTGCTCCTATCACCACCACGAGCGAACTACATCTACCACAGACACTACTACTCCTTACACCATCACGAGCTCTCCTACTTCTACTAGAGGAACTACTACTACCAAGACCACGAGCGCTCCTATTTCTTCCACAGACTGTGCAACTCCTACCACCACCAAGGGCGCTCCTACTTCTCACACAGAACATGCTGCTCCTACCACCACCATGAGCAAAACTACTTCTAATAGAGACCCTGCTACTCGTAACACCACCCTGAGAGCACCTACTTCTACCACAGGCACTGCAACTCCTACCACCACAATGAGTGCTCCTAATTCAATCAAAGAAACAAAAACTCCCACCAGCACCACGAGTGCCCCTACTTCTACTACAGACACTAGTACTCCTACCACAACCAGGAACGCTCCTACTTCTACCACAGGAAGTACTACTAATACCACGGGAACGAGCACAACAACTTCTACCACAGACAGTGCTATTCCTACCACCACCACGAGCGATCCTACTTCTACCACAGACACTACTACACCTACCACCACCACGAGCAATCCTACTTCTACCACAGAATCAACTACTCCTAACACCACCACAAGCGCTCCTGCTTCTACCACAGAAAGTACTACTCCTACCACCAGCACGAGCGCAACAACTTCTACTACAGACACTAATACACCTACAACCAAGATGAGTGCTCCTACTTCTACCACAGTCACCACTACTCCCACCAACACCACGAGCGCTCCTACTTCTACCACAGACAGTCCTACTCCTACCACCACCACGAGCGCTCCAACCTCTAAGGAAGTATCTAGTACTCTGAACACCACCACGAGCTCTCCTACTTCTACTAGAGAAACTACTACTACCAAGACCACGAACGCTCCTACTTCTTCCACAGACTGTGCAACTCCTACCACCACCAAGTGCGCTCCTACTTCTAACACAGAACATGCTGCTCCTACCACCACCACGAGCAAAACTACTTCTAACAGAGACCCTGCTACTCGTAACACCACCCTGAGAGCACCTACTTCTACCACAGGCACTGCAACTCCTACCACCACAATGAGCGCTCCTAATTCAACCACAGAAACTAAAACTCCCACCAGCACCACGAGTGCCCCTACTTCTACTACAGACACTAGTACTCCTACCACCAACAGGAACGCTCCTACTTCTACCACAGGAAGTACTACTAATACCACGGGAACGAGCACAACAACTTCTACCACAGACAGTGCTATTCCTACCACCACCACGAGCTCTCCTACTTCTACCACAGACACTACTACTCCTACCACCACCACGAGTGCAACTACTACTACCACTGAAACTACTATTCCTACCACCACCATGAGTGCACATATGTCTACGAAAGTCATTACTACTACCAACCACACGATCACCAGTCCTTCTACCACAGAAACTACTACTCCTACCTCCACCACAAGAGCACCTACTTGTTCCACAGACCCTGTGACTCCTACCACCACCAAGAGCACTCCTACTTCTACCACAGAAACCACTACTCCAACAACCACAATGAACACTGCTACTTCTACTGCAGAAACTACTGCTCCTACCACCACCACGAGCGAACTACATCTACCACCAACACTACTATGCCTAACACCATCACGAGCGCTCCTACTTCTACCACAGACACTATTACTCCAAGAAACACCATGAGCTCTCCTCCCTCTACCATAGACACTACTCCTCCTACCAACACAACGAGCGCTCCTACTTCTATCAAAGAAACTACTACCCTACCACCACCATGAACGCTCCTACTTCTACCACAGAACATGCAACGCATACCACCACCACAAGTGTTACTACTTCTACCACAATACCTGCTTCTCCCACCACCACCGCGAGTGGATCTTCTTGTACCCCAAAACCTTCTACTCCTACCAACACAACGAGAGCACCTACTTCTACCACCGGCCCTGCTACCTCTACCTCCATCACGAGCGATTCTATTTCTACAACAGAAACTACTACTCCTACCAACAGGAAGAGAGCTCCTACTTCTTCTACAGAAACTACTATTCCTACTACCACCACGAGCGCAACTACTTCTACCACAGACCGTACTACTCCTACCACCACCCCGAGTGTAAGTACTTCTACCACAGACACTACTGCTCTTACCACCACCACGAGTGCAAATACTTCTACCACAGACACTAGTGTTCCTACCACCAACACTGGTGCCAGTACTTCTACCACAGAAACTACTACTCCTACACCCACCACGAGCGCAACTACTTCTACCACAGACATTTCTACTGCTATCACAACCATGAGCCTCCTACTTCTATCAGAGACCGTGCAATTACTACCAGGAGGACTAGCGCTCTTCCTTCTAACACAGACACTACTACGCCTACCTCCATCACTAGCCCTTCTACTTCTACCACCATACCTGCTACTTCTACCACCACCATGAGCACAACTACTTCTACCACAGACACTACGACTCCTGTCACCACCACAAATGCTCATACAAATACGAAAGAGAATACTACTCCTACCACCCCCACGAGAACCACTGCTTCTAACACAGGCACTACTACTCTTACCACTATCACGAGAGAACCTCTTTGTACCACAGACCCTGCTATTCCTATCACCACCACGAGCACTGCGACTTCTACCACAGAAACTACTACTCGTAACACCACCATGGGCGCTCATACTTCTACCAAAGACACTACTACACCTTCAACCACCACGAGCGCTCATACTTCTACCAAAGACATTATTACTCCTAGAACCACTACGATCACCACTACTGCTATCTCAAACGCTACTAATCCTATCACAACCACGGGAGCACCTACTTCTACCACAGACCCTGATATTCCTACCAACACCCTGAGCTCTCCTACTTCTACCACAGAAACTACTACTACTACCACCAACACGAGCACTCCTACTTCTACCACGGAAACTACTAATTCTCCCTCCACCACGAGCACAGCTTCTACTACCACAGACAATACTACTCTTACAACCACCACCAGTGCTCCTACTTCTACCACAGAAACTACTACTACTACCACCAACACGAGCACTCCTACTTCTACCACGGAAACTACTAATTCTCCCTCCACCACGAGCACAGCTTCTACTACCACAGACAATACTACTCTTACAACCACCACCAGTGCTCCTACTTCTACCACAGACACTACTACTCCAAGCACCTCCACGAGCACTCCTACATCTACCACAGACACTACTACTCCTACCAACAAAATGAGAACTCCTTCTTCTACCAAAGAAACTACTACCCTACCACCACCATGAGCACTCGTACTTCTACCACAGAACATCCAACTCCAAGCACCACCACAGGCGATACTACTTCTAGCACAAAACCTGCTACTCCTACCACCACCACGAGTGCAACTACTTGTACCACAAAATATGCTACTCCTTCCAACACGACGAGAGCACCTACTTCTACCACAGGCCCTGCTACTCCTACCTCCATCACGAGCGATCATACTTCTACCCCAGAATCTACTGCTCCTACCACCAAGAGTGCTCCTACTTCCACCACAGAAACTGCTAGTTCTCCCACCCCCACGAGCACAACTACTTCTATCAGAGCACTACTACTCCTACCACCAGAACGAGAGCCACTACTTCTACCCTAGAAACTACTACTACCACAAACACCACGAGTGCTTCTTCTTCTACCACAAAACCTGTTATGCCTACCACCACCACGAGCGATCCTACTTCTACCACAGACACTACTACACCTACCACCACCACGAGCAATCCTACTTCTACCACAGAATCAACTACTCCTAACACCACCACAAGCGCTCCTGCTTCTACCACAGAAAGTACTACTCCTACCACCAGCACGAGCGCAACAACTTCTACTACAGACACTAATACACCTACAACCAAGATGAGTGCTCCTACTTCTACCACAGACAGTCCTACTCCTACCACCACCACGAGCGCTCCAACCTCTAAGGAAGTATCTAGTACTCTGAACACCACCACGAGCTCTCCTACTTCTACTAGAGAAACTACTACTACCAAGACCACGAACGCTCCTACTTCTTCCACAGACTGTGCAACTCCTACCACCACCAAGTGCGCTCCTACTTCTAACACAGAACATGCTGCTCCTACCACCACCACGAGCAAAACTACTTCTAACAGAGACCCTGCTACTCGTAACACCACCCTGAGAGCACCTACTTCTACCACAGGCACTGCAACTCCTACCACCACAATGAGCGCTCCTAATTCAACCACAGAAACTAAAACTCCCACCAGCACCACGAGTGCCCCTACTTCTACTACAGACACTAGTACTCCTACCACCAACAGGAACGCTCCTACTTCTACCACAGAAACTAATACCAATACCACAGGAAGGAGCACAACAACTTCTACCACAGACAGAACTATTCCTACCACCACCACGAGTTCCCGTACTTCTACCACAGACAATACTACTACCTCCACCACGAGCACAAGTACTTCTAGCACATAAACTACTACTCCTACCACCACCACGAGTGCAACTACTACTACCACTGACACTACTACTCCTACCACCACCACGAGTGCGCATATTTCTACGAAATACTTTACTACTCCTACCTGCCCCACGATCACCAGTCCTTCAACCACAGAAACTACTACACCTACCACCAACAGAAGAACACCTCCTTGTACCACACACCCTGTTACTCCTACCACCACCAAGAGCACTCCTACTTCTACCACAGAAACTACTACTCCAACCACCACAACGAACACTCCTACTTCTACTGCAGAAAATACTGCTCCTATCACCACCACGAGCGAACTACATCTACCAAAGACACTACTACTCCTAACACCATCACGAGCGCTCCTACTTCTACCACAGACACTATTACTCCAAGAAGCACCATGAGTGATCTCCTCCCTCTACCACAGACACTAATCCTCCTAACAACACAACAAGCGCTCCTACTTCTATCAAAGAAACTATTACCCTACCACCACCACGAGCGCTCGTACCTCTAACAAAGTATCTAGTACTCTGAACACCACCACGAGCTCTCCTACTTCTACTAGAGGAACTACTACTACCAAGACCACGAGCGCTCCTATTTCTTCCACAGACTGTGCAACTCCTACCACCACCAAGTGCGCTCCTACTTCTCACACAGAACATGCTGCTCCT
The DNA here is from genome assembly GCF_028023285.1 of Balaenoptera ricei. Taxonomy (NCBI): domain Eukaryota; kingdom Metazoa; phylum Chordata; class Mammalia; order Artiodactyla; family Balaenopteridae; genus Balaenoptera; species Balaenoptera ricei. The sequence continues at coordinate 79,728,333 of NC_082654.1, forward strand.
ACCACCACCACGAGCAAAACTACTTCTAATAGAGACCTGCTACTCGTAACACCACCCTGAGAGCACCTACTTCTACCACAGGCACGGCAACTCCTACCACCACAATGAGCGCTCCTAATTCAACCACAGAAACAAAAACTCCCACCACCACCACGAGCGCCCCTACTTCTACTACAGACACTAGTACTCCTAACACAACCAGGAACGCTCCTACTTCTACCACAGGAACTACTACTAATACCACGGGAACGAGTACAACAACTTCTACCACAGACAGTACTATTGCTACCACCACCACGAGCTCTCCTACTTCTGCCACAGACACTACTACTCTTACCACCATCACGAGTGCAACTACTACTACCACTGAAACTACTATTCCTACCACCACCATGACTGCACATATGTCTACGAAAGTCATTACTACTCCTACCAACCACACGATCACCAGTCCTTCTACCACAGAAACTACTACTCCTACCTCCACCACAAGAGCACCTACTAGTTCCACAGACCCTGTGACTCCTACCACCACCAAGAGCACTCCTACTTCTACCACAGAAACCACTACTCCAACCACCACAACGAACACTGCTACTTCTGCTGCAGAAACTACTGCTCCTACCACCACCACGAACGAACTACATCTACCACCGACACTACTATGCCTAACACCATCACGAGCGCTCCTACTTCTACCACAGACACTATTACTCCAAGAAACACCATGAGCTCTCCTCCCTCTACCATAGACACTACTCCTCCTACCAACACAACGAGCGCTCCTACTTCTATCAAAGAAACTACTACCCTACCACCACCATGAATGCTCCTACTTCTACCACAGAACATGCAACTCAGACCACCACCACAAGTGTTACTACTTCTACCACAATACCTGCTTCTCCTACCACCACCGCGAGTGGATCTTCTTGTACCCCAAAACCTTCTACTCCTACCAACACAACGAGAGCACCTACTTCTACCACAGGCCCTGCTACCTCTACCTCCATCACGAGAGATCCTATTTCTACAACAGAAACTACTACTCCTACCAACAGGAAGAGAGCTCCTACTTCTTCTACAGAAACTATTATTTCTACTACCACCACGAGCGCAACTACTTCTACCACAGACCGTACTACTCCTACCACCACCCCGAGTGTAAGTACTTCTACCACAAACACTACTGCTCTTACCACCACCACGAGTGCAAATACTTCTACCACAGACACTAGTGTTCCTACCACCAACACTGGTGCCAGTACTTCTACCACAGAAACTACTACTCCTACACCCACCACGAGCGCAACTACTTCTACCACAGACATTTCTACTGCTATCACAACCATGAGCCTCCTACTTCTATCAGAGACCGTGCAATTACTACCAGGAGGACTAGCGCTCTTCCTTCTAACACAGACACTACTACGCCTACCTCCATCACTAGCCCTCCTACTTCTACCACCATACCTGCTACTTCTACCACCACCATGAGCACAACTACTTCTACCACAGACACTACGACTCCTGTCACCACCACAAATGCTCATACAAATACGAAACAGAATACTACTCCTACCACCCCCACGAGAACCACTGCTTCTAAAACAGACACTACTACTCTTACCACTATCACGAGAGAACCTATGTGTACCACAGACCCTGCTATTCCTATCACCACCACGAGCACTGCGACTTCTACCACAGAAACTACTACTCGTAACACCACCATGGGCGCTCATACTTCTACCAAAGACACTACTACACCTTCAACCACCACGAGCGCTCATACTTCTACCAAAGACATTATTACTCCTAGAACCACTACGACCACCACTACTGCTATCACAAACGCTACTAATCCTACCACAACCACGGGAGCACCTACTTCTACCACAGACCCTGATACTCCTACCAACACCCTGAGCGCTCCTACTTCTACCACAGAAACTACTACTACTACCACCAACACGAGCACTCCTATTTCTACCACGGAAACTACTAATTCTCCCTCCACCACGAGCACAGCTTCTACTACCACAGAGAACACTACTCTTACCACCACCACCAGTGCTCCTACTTCTACCACAGACACTACTACACCAAGCACCTCCACGAGCACTCCTACATCTACCACAGACAGTACTACTCCTACCAACAAAATGAGCACTCCTACTTCTACCAAAGAAACTACTATCCTACCAGCACCATGAGCACTCCTACTTCTACCACAGAACATGCAACTCCAAGCACCACCACAGGCGATACTACTTCTAGCACAAAACCTGCTACTCCTACCACCACCACGAGTGCAACTACTTGTACCACAAAATATGCTACTCCTTCCAACACGATGAGAGCACCTAATTCTACCACAGGCCCTGCTACTCCTACCTCCATCACGAGCGATCATACTTCTACCCCAGAATCTACTGCTCCTACCACCAAGAGTGCTCCTACTTCTACCAAAGAAACTACTAGTTCTCCCACCCCCACGAGCACAACTACTTCTACCAGAGCACTACTACTCCTACCACCAGAACGAGAGCCACTACTTCTACCCTAGAAACTACTACTACCACAAACACCACGAGTGCTTCTTGTTCTACCACAAAACCTGTTATGCCTACCACCACCACGAGCGATCCTACTTCTACCACAGACACTACTACACCTACCACCACCACGAGCAATCCTACTTCTACCACAGAATCAACTACTCCTAACACCACCACGAGCGCTCCTGCTTCTACCACAGAAAGTACTACTCCTACCACCAGCACGAGCGCAACAACTTCTACTACAGACACTAATACACCTACAACCAAGATGAGTGCTCCTACTTCTACCACAGTCACCACTACTCCCACCAACACCACGAGCGCTCCTACTTCTACCACAGACAGTCCTACTCCTACCACCACCACGAGCGCTCCTACCTCTAAGGAAGTATCTAGTACTCTGAACACCACCACGAGCTCTCCTACTTCTACTAGAGAAACTACTACTACCAAGACCACGAACGCTCCTACTTCTTCCACAGACTGTGCAACTCCTACCACCACCAAGTGTGCTCCTACTTCTAACACAGAACATGCTGCTCCTACCACCACCACGAGCAAAACTACTTCTAACAGAGACCCTGCTACTCGTACCACCACGAGAGCACCTACTTCTACCACAGGCACGGCAACTCCTACCACCACAATGAGCGCTCCTAATTCAACCACAGAAACTAAAACACCCACCAGCACCACGAGCGCCCCTACTTCTAGTACAGACTCTAGTACTCCTACCACCAACAGGAACGCTCCTACTTCTACCACAGAAACTACTACTAATACCACGGGAACGAGCACAACATCTTCTACCACAGACAGAACTATTCCTACCAACACCACGAGTTCCCGTACTTCTACCACAGACAATACTACTACCTCCACCAGGAGCACAAGTACTTCTAGCACACAAACTACTACTCCTACCACCACCACGAGCGCTCCAACCTCTAAGGAAGTATCTAGTACTCTGAACACCACCACGAGCTCTCCTACTTCTACTAGAGAAACTACTACTACCAAGACCACGAACGCTCCTACTTCTTCCACAGACTGTGCAACTCCTACCACCACCAAGTGCGCTCCTACTTCTAACACAGAACATGCTGCTCCTACCACCACCACGAGCAAAACTACTTCTAACAGAGACCCTGCTACTCGTAACACCACCCTGAGAGCACCTACTTCTACCACAGGCACTGCAACTCCTACCACCACAATGAGCGCTCCTAATTCAACCACAGAAACTAAAACTCCCACCAGCACCACGAGTGCCCCTACTTCTACTACAGACACTAGTACTCCTACCACCAACAGGAACGCTCCTACTTCTACCACAGGAAGTACTACTAATACCACGGGAACGAGCACAACAACTTCTACCACAGACAGTGCTATTCCTACCACCACCACGAGCTCTCCTACTTCTACCACAGACACTACTACTCCTACCACCACCACGAGTGCAACTACTACTACCACTGAAACTACTATTCCTACCACCACCATGAGTGCACATATGTCTACGAAAGTCATTACTACTACCAACCACACGATCACCAGTCCTTCTACCACAGAAACTACTACTCCTACCTCCACCACAAGAGCACCTACTTGTTCCACAGACCCTGTGACTCCTACCACCACCAAGAGCACTCCTACTTCTACCACAGAAACCACTACTCCAACAACCACAATGAACACTGCTACTTCTACTGCAGAAACTACTGCTCCTACCACCACCACGAGCGAACTACATCTACCACCAACACTACTATGCCTAACACCATCACGAGCGCTCCTACTTCTACCACAGACACTATTACTCCAAGAAACACCATGAGCTCTCCTCCCTCTACCATAGACACTACTCCTCCTACCAACACAACGAGCGCTCCTACTTCTATCAAAGAAACTACTACCCTACCACCACCATGAACGCTCCTACTTCTACCACAGAACATGCAACGCATACCACCACCACAAGTGTTACTACTTCTACCACAATACCTGCTTCTCCCACCACCACCGCGAGTGGATCTTCTTGTACCCCAAAACCTTCTACTCCTACCAACACAACGAGAGCACCTACTTCTACCACCGGCCCTGCTACCTCTACCTCCATCACGAGCGATTCTATTTCTACAACAGAAACTACTACTCCTACCAACAGGAAGAGAGCTCCTACTTCTTCTACAGAAACTACTATTCCTACTACCACCACGAGCGCAACTACTTCTACCACAGACCGTACTACTCCTACCACCACCCCGAGTGTAAGTACTTCTACCACAGACACTACTGCTCTTACCACCACCACGAGTGCAAATACTTCTACCACAGACACTAGTGTTCCTACCACCAACACTGGTGCCAGTACTTCTACCACAGAAACTACTACTCCTACACCCACCACGAGCGCAACTACTTCTACCACAGACATTTCTACTGCTATCACAACCATGAGCCTCCTACTTCTATCAGAGACCGTGCAATTACTACCAGGAGGACTAGCGCTCTTCCTTCTAACACAGACACTACTACGCCTACCTCCATCACTAGCCCTTCTACTTCTACCACCATACCTGCTACTTCTACCACCACCATGAGCACAACTACTTCTACCACAGACACTACGACTCCTGTCACCACCACAAATGCTCATACAAATACGAAAGAGAATACTACTCCTACCACCCCCACGAGAACCACTGCTTCTAACACAGACACTACTACTCTTACCACTATCACGAGAGAACCTATTTGTACCACAGACCCTGCTATTCCTATCACCACCACGAGCACTGCGACTTCTACCACAGAAACTACTACTCGTAACACCACCATGGGCGCTCATACTTCTACCAAAGACACTACTACACCTTCAACCACCACGAGCGCTCATACTTCTACCAAAGACATTATTACTCCTAGAACCACTACGATCACCACTACTGCTATCTCAAACGCTACTAATCCTATCACAACCACGGGAGCACCTACTTCTACCACAGACCCTGATATTCCTACCAACACCCTGAGCTCTCCTACTTCTACCACAGAAACTACTACTACTACCACCAACACGAGCACTCCTACTTCTACCACGGAAACTACTAATTCTCCCTCCACCACGAGCACAGCTTCTACTACCACAGACAATACTACTCTTACAACCACCACCAGTGCTCCTACTTCTACCACAGAAACTACTACTACTACCACCAACACGAGCACTCCTACTTCTACCACGGAAACTACTAATTCTCCCTCCACCACGAGCACAGCTTCTACTACCACAGACAATACTACTCTTACAACCACCACCAGTGCTCCTACTTCTACCACAGACACTACTACTCCAAGCACCTCCACGAGCACTCCTACATCTACCACAGACACTACTACTCCTACCAACAAAATGAGAACTCCTTCTTCTACCAAAGAAACTACTACCCTACCACCACCATGAGCACTCGTACTTCTACCACAGAACATCCAACTCCAAGCACCACCACAGGCGATACTACTTCTAGCACAAAACCTGCTACTCCTACCACCACCACGAGTGCAACTACTTGTACCACAAAATATGCTACTCCTTCCAACACGACGAGAGCACCTACTTCTACCACAGGCCCTGCTACTCCTACCTCCATCACGAGCGATCATACTTCTACCCCAGAATCTACTGCTCCTACCACCAAGAGTGCTCCTACTTCCACCACAGAAACTGCTAGTTCTCCCACCCCCACGAGCACAACTACTTCTATCAGAGCACTACTACTCCTACCACCAGAACGAGAGCCACTACTTCTACCCTAGAAACTACTACTACCACAAACACCACGAGTGCTTCTTCTTCTACCACAAAACCTGTTATGCCTACCACCACCACGAGCGATCCTACTTCTACCACAGACACTACTACACCTACCACCACCACGAGCAATCCTACTTCTACCACAGAATCAACTACTCCTAACACCACCACAAGCGCTCCTGCTTCTACCACAGAAAGTACTACTCCTACCACCAGCACGAGCGCAACAACTTCTACTACAGACACTAATACACCTACAACCAAGATGAGTGCTCCTACTTCTACCACAGACAGTCCTACTCCTACCACCACCACGAGCGCTCCAACCTCTAAGGAAGTATCTAGTACTCTGAACACCACCACGAGCTCTCCTACTTCTACTAGAGAAACTACTACTACCAAGACCACGAACGCTCCTACTTCTTCCACAGACTGTGCAACTCCTACCACCACCAAGTGCGCTCCTACTTCTAACACAGAACATGCTGCTCCTACCACCACCACGAGCAAAACTACTTCTAACAGAGACCCTGCTACTCGTAACACCACCCTGAGAGCACCTACTTCTACCACAGGCACTGCAACTCCTACCACCACAATGAGCGCTCCTAATTCAACCACAGAAACTAAAACTCCCACCAGCACCACGAGTGCCCCTACTTCTACTACAGACACTAGTACTCCTACCACCAACAGGAACGCTCCTACTTCTACCACAGAAACTAATACCAATACCACAGGAAGGAGCACAACAACTTCTACCACAGACAGAACTATTCCTACCACCACCACGAGTTCCCGTACTTCTACCACAGACAATACTACTACCTCCACCACGAGCACAAGTACTTCTAGCACATAAACTACTACTCCTACCACCACCACGAGTGCAACTACTACTACCACTGACACTACTACTCCTACCACCACCACGAGTGCGCATATTTCTACGAAAGACTTTACTACTCCTACCTGCCCCACGATCACCAGTCCTTCAACCACAGAAACTACTACACCTACCACCAACAGAAGAACACCTCCTTGTACCACACACCCTGTTACTCCTACCACCACCAAGAGCACTCCTACTTCTACCACAGAAACTACTACTCCAACCACCACAACGAACACTCCTACTTCTACTGCAGAAAATACTGCTCCTATCACCACCACGAGCGAACTACATCTACCAAAGACACTACTACTCCTAACACCATCACGAGCGCTCCTACTTCTACCACAGACACTATTACTCCAAGAAGCACCATGAGTGATCTCCTCCCTCTACCACAGACACTAATCCTCCTAACAACACAACAAGCGCTCCTACTTCTATCAAAGAAACTATTACCCTACCACCACCACGAGCGCTCGTACCTCTAACAAAGTATCTAGTACTCTGAACACCACCACGAGCTCTCCTACTTCTACTAGAGGAACTACTACTACCAAGACCACGAGCGCTCCTATTTCTTCCACAGACTGTGCAACTCCTACCACCACCAAGTGCGCTCCTACTTCTCACACAGAACATGCTGCTCCTACCACCACCACGAGCAAAACTACTTCTAATAGAGACCTGCTACTCGTAACACCACCCTGAGAGCACCTACTTCTACCACAGGCACGGCAACTCCTACCACCACAATGAGCGCTCCTAATTCAACCACAGAAACAAAAACTCCCACCACCACCACGAGCGCCCCTACTTCTACTACAGACACTAGTACTCCTAACACAACCAGGAACGCTCCTACTTCTACCACAGGAACTACTACTAATACCACGGGAACGAGTACAACAACTTCTACCACAGACAGTACTATTGCTACCACCACCACGAGCTCTCCTACTTCTGCCACAGACACTACTACTCTTACCACCATCACGAGTGCAACTACTACTACCACTGAAACTACTATTCCTACCACCACCATGACTGCACATATGTCTACGAAAGTCATTACTACTCCTACCAACCACACGATCACCAGTCCTTCTACCACAGAAACTACTACTCCTACCTCCACCACAAGAGCACCTACTAGTTCCACAGACCCTGTGACTCCTACCACCACCAAGAGCACTCCTACTTCTACCACAGAAACCACTACTCCAACCACCACAACGAACACTGCTACTTCTGCTGCAGAAACTACTGCTCCTACCACCACCACGAACGAACTACATCTACCACCGACACTACTATGCCTAACACCATCACGAGCGCTCCTACTTCTACCACAGACACTATTACTCCAAGAAACACCATGAGCTCTCCTCCCTCTACCATAGACACTACTCCTCCTACCAACACAACGAGCGCTCCTACTTCTATCAAAGAAACTACTACCCTACCACCACCATGAATGCTCCTACTTCTACCACAGAACATGCAACTCAGACCACCACCACAAGTGTTACTACTTCTACCACAATACCTGCTTCTCCTACCACCACCGCGAGTGGATCTTCTTGTACCCCAAAACCTTCTACTCCTACCAACACAACGAGAGCACCTACTTCTACCACAGGCCCTGCTACCTCTACCTCCATCACGAGAGATCCTATTTCTACAACAGAAACTACTACTCCTACCAACAGGAAGAGAGCTCCTACTTCTTCTACAGAAACTATTATTTCTACTACCACCACGAGCGCAACTACTTCTACCACAGACCGTACTACTCCTACCACCACCCCGAGTGTAAGTACTTCTACCACAAACACTACTGCTCTTACCACCACCACGAGTGCAAATACTTCTACCACAGACACTAGTGTTCCTACCACCAACACTGGTGCCAGTACTTCTACCACAGAAACTACTACTCCTACACCCACCACGAGCGCAACTACTTCTACCACAGACATTTCTACTGCTATCACAACCATGAGCCTCCTACTTCTATCAGAGACCGTGCAATTACTACCAGGAGGACTAGCGCTCTTCCTTCTAACACAGACACTACTACGCCTACCTCCATCACTAGCCCTCCTACTTCTACCACCATACCTGCTACTTCTACCACCACCATGAGCACAACTACTTCTACCACAGACACTACGACTCCTGTCACCACCACAAATGCTCATACAAATACGAAACAGAATACTACTCCTACCACCCCCACGAGAACCACTGCTTCTAAAACAGACACTACTACTCTTACCACTATCACGAGAGAACCTATGTGTACCACAGACCCTGCTATTCCTATCACCACCACGAGCACTGCGACTTCTACCACAGAAACTACTACTCGTAACACCACCATGGGCGCTCATACTTCTACCAAAGACACTACTACACCTTCAACCACCACGAGCGCTCATACTTCTACCAAAGACATTATTACTCCTAGAACCACTACGACCACCACTACTGCTATCACAAACGCTACTAATCCTACCACAACCACGGGAGCACCTACTTCTACCACAGACCCTGATACTCCTACCAACACCCTGAGCGCTCCTACTTCTACCACAGAAACTACTACTACTACCACCAACACGAGCACTCCTATTTCTACCACGGAAACTACTAATTCTCCCTCCACCACGAGCACAGCTTCTACTACCACAGAGAACACTACTCTTACCACCACCACCAGTGCTCCTACTTCTACCACAGACACTACTACACCAAGCACCTCCACGAGCACTCCTACATCTACCACAGACAGTACTACTCCTACCAACAAAATGAGCACTCCTACTTCTACCAAAGAAACTACTATCCTACCAGCACCATGAGCACTCCTACTTCTACCACAGAACATGCAACTCCAAGCACCACCACAGGCGATACTACTTCTAGCACAAAACCTGCTACTCCTACCACCACCACGAGTGCAACTACTTGTACCACAAAATATGCTACTCCTTCCAACACGATGAGAGCACCTAATTCTACCACAGGCCCTGCTACTCCTACCTCCATCACGAGCGATCATACTTCTACCCCAGAATCTACTGCTCCTACCACCAAGAGTGCTCCTACTTCTACCAAAGAAACTACTAGTTCTCCCACCCCCACGAGCACAACTACTTCTACCAGAGCACTACTACTCCTACCACCAGAACGAGAGCCACTACTTCTACCCTAGAAACTACTACTACCACAAACACCACGAGTGCTTCTTGTTCTACCACAAAACCTGTTATGCCTACCACCACCACGAGCGATCCTACTTCTACCACAGACACTACTACACCTACCACCACCACGAGCAATCCTACTTCTACCACAGAATCAACTACTCCTAACACCACCACGAGCGCTCCTGCTTCTACCACAGAAAGTACTACTCCTACCACCAGCACGAGCGCAACAACTTCTACTACAGACACTAATACACCTACAACCAAGATGAGTGCTCCTACTTCTACCACAGTCACCACTACTCCCACCAACACCACGAGCGCTCCTACTTCTACCACAGACAGTCCTACTCCTACCACCACCACGAGCGCTCCTACCTCTAAGGAAGTATCTAGTACTCTGAACACCACCACGAGCTCTCCTACTTCTACTAGAGAAACTACTACTACCAAGACCACGAACGCTCCTACTTCTTCCACAGACTGTGCAACTCCTACCACCACCAAGTGTGCTCCTACTTCTAACACAGAACATGCTGCTCCTACCACCACCACGAGCAAAACTACTTCTAACAGAGACCCTGCTACTCGTACCACCACGAGAGCACCTACTTCTACCACAGGCACGGCAACTCCTACCACCACAATGAGCGCTCCTAATTCAACCACAGAAACTAAAACACCCACCAGCACCACGAGCGCCCCTACTTCTAGTACAGACTCTAGTACTCCTACCACCAACAGGAACGCTCCTACTTCTACCACAGAAACTACTACTAATACCACGGGAACGAGCACAACATCTTCTACCACAGACAGAACTATTCCTACCAACACCACGAGTTCCCGTACTTCTACCACAGACAATACTACTACCTCCACCAGGAGCACAAGTACTTCTAGCACACAAACTACTACTCCTACCACCACCACGAGTGCAACTACTACTACCACTGACACAACTACTCCTACCACCACCACGAGTTCGCATATTTCTACGAAAGACTTTGCTACTCCTACCTGCCTCACGATCACCAGTCCTTCAACCACAGAAATTACTACACCTACCACCAACAGAAGAACACCTCCTTGTACCACACACCCTGTTACTCCTACCACCACCAAGAGCACTCCTACTTCTACCACAGAAACTACTACTCCAACCACCACAACGAACACTCCTACTTCTACTGCAGAAAATACTGCTCCTATCACCACCACGAGCGAACTACATCTACCACAGACACTACTACTCCTTACACCATCACGAGCTCTCCTACTTCTACTAGAGGAACTACTACTACCAAGACCACGAGCGCTCCTATTTCTTCCACAGACTGTGCAACTCCTACCACCACCAAGTGCGCTCCTACTTCTCACACAGAACATGCTGCTCCTACCACCACCATGAGCAAAACTACTTCTAATAGAGACCCTGCTACTCGTAACACCACCCTGAGAGCACCTACTTCTACCACAGGCACTGCAACTCCTACCACCACAATGAGTGCTCCTAATTCAATCACAGAAACAAAAACTCCCACCAGCACCACGAGTGCCCCTACTTCTACTACAGACACTAGTACTCCTACCACAACCAGGAACGCTCCTACTTCTACCACAGGAAGTACTACTAATACCACGGGAACGAGCACAACAACTTCTACCACAGACAGTGCTATTCCTACCACCACCACGAGCTCTCCTACTTCTACCACAGACACTACTAGTCCTACCACCACCACGAGTGCAACTACTACTACCACTGAAACTACTATTCCTACCACCACCATGAGTGCACATATGTCTACGAAAGTCATTACTACTACCAACCACACGATCACCAGTCCTTCTACCACAGAAACTACTACTCCTACCTCCACCACAAGAGCACCTACTTGTTCCACAGACCCTGTGACTCCTACCACCACCAAGAGCACTCCTACTTCTACCACAGAAACCACTACTCCAACAACCACAATGAACACTGCTACTTCTACTGCAGAAACTACTGCTCCTACCACCACCACGAGTGAACTACATCTACCACCAACACTACTATGCCTAACACCATCACGAGCGCTCCTACTTCTACCACAGACACTATTACTCCAAGAAACACCATGAGCTCTCCTCCCTCTACCATAGACACTACTCCTCCTACCAACACAACGAGCGCTCCTACTTCTATCAAAGAAACTACTACCCTACCACCACCATGAACGCTCCTACTTCTACCACAGAACATGCAACGCATACCACCACCACAAGTGTTACTACTTCTACCACAATACCTGCTTCTCCCACCACCACCGCGAGTGGATCTTCTTGTACCCCAAAACCTTCTACTCCTACCAACACAACGAGAGCACCTACTTCTACCACCGGCCCTGCTACCTCTACCTCCATCACGAGCGATTCTATTTCTACAACAGAAACTACTACTCCTACCAACAGGAAGAGAGCTCCTACTTCTTCTACAGAAACTACTATTCCTACTACCACCACGAGCGCAACTACTTCTACCACAGACCGTACTACTCCTACCACCACCCCGAGTGTAAGTACTTCTACCACAGACACTACTGCTCTTACCACCACCACGAGTGCAAATACTTCTACCACAGACACTAGTGTTCCTACCACCAACACTGGTGCCAGTACTTCTACCACAGAAACTACTACTCCTACACCCACCACGAGCGCAACTACTTCTACCACAGACATTTCTACTGCTATCACAACCATGAGCCTCCTACTTCTATCAGAGACCGTGCAATTACTACCAGGAGGACTAGCGCTCTTCCTTCTAACACAGACACTACTACGCCTACCTCCATCACTAGCCCTTCTACTTCTACCACCATACCTGCTACTTCTACCACCACCATGAGCACAACTACTTCTACCACAGACACTACGACTCCTGTCACCACCACAAATGCTCATACAAATACGAAAGAGAATACTACTCCTACCACCCCCACGAGAACCACTGCTTCTAACACAGACACTACTACTCTTACCACTATCACGAGAGAACCTATTTGTACCACAGACCCTGCTATTCCTATCACCACCACGAGCACTGCGACTTCTACCACAGAAACTACTACTCGTAACACCACCATGGGCGCTCATACTTCTACCAAAGACACTACTACACCTTCAACCACCACGAGCGCTCATACTTCTACCAAAGACATTATTACTCCTAGAACCACTACGATCACCACTACTGCTATCTCAAACGCTACTAATCCTATCACAACCACGGGAGCACCTACTTCTACCACAGACCCTGATATTCCTACCAACACCCTGAGCTCTCCTACTTCTACCACAGAAACTACTACTACTACCACCAACACGAGCACTCCTACTTCTACCACGGAAACTACTAATTCTCCCTCCACCACGAGCACAGCTTCTACTACCACAGACAATACTACTCTTACAACCACCACCAGTGCTCCTACTTCTACCACAGAAACTACTACTACTACCACCAACACGAGCACTCCTACTTCTACCACGGAAACTACTAATTCTCCCTCCACCACGAGCACAGCTTCTACTACCACAGACAATACTACTCTTACAACCACCACCAGTGCTCCTACTTCTACCACAGACACTACTACTCCAAGCACCTCCACGAGCACTCCTACATCTACCACAGACACTACTACTCCTACCAACAAAATGAGAACTCCTTCTTCTACCAAAGAAACTACTACCCTACCACCACCATGAGCACTCCTACTTCTACCACAGAACATCCAACTCCAAGCACCACCACAGGCGATACTACTTCTAGCACAAAACCTGCTACTCCTACCACCACCACGAGTGCAACTACTTGTACCACAAAATATGCTACTCCTTCCAACACGACGAGAGCACCTACTTCTACCACAGGCCCTGCTACTCCTACCTCCATCACGAGCGATCATACTTCTACCCCAGAATCTACTGCTCCTACCACCA